>NW_010431155.1:70946-113579 GCF_000710305.1 Buceros rhinoceros silvestris | reverse complement strand
AACAACAAACCAAACCCAAATCTGAGTGTTGTTGCATGGAAGTATTGGTCATTTGTGATTTGAATAAATAAAGGACAAACAGGGTCTTGTGCACAGCCGTCTGTACGTGTAACAGAGGGCTGTTCTTCATACATACAGGTTTTTGTACACGACTGTAGGGCTCTTGAAAAACTTCACTGTGATGCTGTAGTATGGTGCTTTCATAAGAACGTGAGGCTTGACCAGCGGGATACTCATCCCCTGTCTTCAGAAGAAATGCAGCTGAGTGTTGCTGGACTTGTTCTAGCGATTTCTGTGCGAGGCAGCTGGATGCGGCACTCTCCCTTTTTGTTTTTCTCTCTGTGAACATTATGAATACTTTTTTTGTAGTGGTTGGCACAAAATTCTGTATTATAACTGTTCTTTTTTTCCTGAAGATTAGCACCGTGTCAGGGTTGACTTAACGTTTTGTGGCTCAGGTTTTCTGTGGGCTCTCAGGCAAGCATTCTGCCGTGGGCACAGTGCTGCCGCAAGTGGCGCGTCTTTGGCTTGTGTTGGGACGCGTTGTAAAATTCGCCTCACGCATTCACGTGTTCCAAGTTGTAGTTGAGGTGACAGGTTTTAGAGACAAGGTGAGATGAGCGGTTGCTGCTCTGCTGCTGACAGCTTGCTTTCGCTGCCGTAGGGTGTTGGTGGACCTGCTTTGGGAGTTGGCCTTGGAGTGGGTGCGTTGTTGGATGGTTGTTGCTGGTAACAGGTCACAGGAAGCTGTGTCGTCCTTTCCTCATCGAGGCACTGATCCACGTGCTGTGCTGAGAGAAAGCCTTGTCCTGTCAGTATGGCTGAATTTTTGCGTTTGGTGATCATTGTGGATCAAATCCTGTAGTCCTTAGTTAAGTAAAGCTCCTTTGCAGCCTTTAGTGAGTATTTTGATTTCCTTGATTTCTGCTGAGCAAGCATTTATTTTATATAGATATAATGTTTATAATCAAATGGAAAATCGTATTAGTCTCTATTTAATACTACTAAAATTTGTAGATATACAGGGACTCTTTCTGAGTCTGCTCTTCATCCTGTACTGACTTAGAAAGGGAATGTAATGGTGAGATGGCCCTTTGTGTTTCTTCCAAAAAATACAACGAAAAGAATCACAGAATTGGCTCAAAAATAATACAATTTTATTTTTAAGCTATAAAATTGTATTCAGATTCTTTGGACTTGTCACGGTTTGGAACCTGCATGATAGACTTAGATTGTTTCCAATCTTTTTTTCTCTTATGAACTTTGATTTTATGTTTAAAATTGGAATCCTTCTGTAATCATGTTTCTCCACGAGCCTGATGTTAAACTGTAACATGAAATATCTTTCAACTTGAAGTAATGCACTTAGAACTGACGGTAATTAGAGGTGGAACTGGATGTGTAATCTGCTGCAGAAAGCAAGCGCTCTGTGTGATGCTCAGCGAGAATTAACTGCTCTTTTTCATATCTTTTATCTGAATTGTTTACAGGTTCCCTGTAGTGGTATCCTAGCCCCTACAGAAAAAAACCCCAAACCAACACAATCCTATTATTCTGTAAAAATGGAGTACAAAATAGCCTTTAAGTCATGCTTACCTTTTTCTTTCGAAAGAAAATAAGGATTTTAAGCTTGCATAACATTTTACTTAGTAGGAAAAAGAAAGGGCCAGTGGATGCCTGCAAGAATACTTTATTAGAAGTATTTTATAGGAAGTACTTGTACGTGAAATGTAATTTTTGGTAGGGTTTTTTTTTTTTTTTTTTTTTTTTTTTTTTTTTTTTTAAATTTCTGGTGACTTGGTGTGGACCTGCAGTGTAATTGTACTGTTGGATGATGAAATAACATGTTGTCTTGTCCATCATAATATTCATATGAAGTTCTTTATCAATGCAGGAAAGCTCTTGTACCTGTAAAAGTACCTAAGGCAATGGTCGAATTTGTAAGAGAAGGACATAGTTGTATTTTGTAGGGTTATAAATGCTGTGAAAGGACATTACAGAGGAATATGCAACTATTTTGTTTGTGTTTGATACAGAAGGGGAGAAGCTTTTGGGAGAAAGGCTTCCTTGGTGCAGCAAGCAGCCGTGCTTTGTTGAGAAGAGAGGGAGCCACCAGGGGCAGGAACGGGTGTGGATCTTGGAGCTTTGGTGTCTGGGTTTGCGTAAAACCTGCTGCTGACCACGCTGCTTGTTTTACGTTTTAGGAGTGATGCTCTGAGGTGTCGAGCGAGGGCAGGTCTGCTGTGTGGTGATAGTCTTGAAGCAATGGCCATAACCAGGCCTCTCCTTGAACACAAATGATGTCGTAGCTTCAATGCAAGGGAAAAAAACCCCTTATTCTTATGACAAAGGATTAATAGCACACACTTTGTTAACATACAAGCTGTATTGACAAACAGGAGGAAACTGTCCTGACAAGATTTCTCCTGACATAATTCGGAAGTGGTGGGGGTTTGGGGGGGTTTTTTGTTTGGTTTTTTTTTTGGTTTTTTTATTTTAATCAGGCTATCAACTTGGCATCCAACTGTGTTGCAGACAGTGGCTGAGCACATATACTTTCCTGCTGGTGCTTGATAGCAGGATTTACTGAGTTCTGAATTCAATATGATTTTATAAACCACTAGCCTTGGCTGTTCTAGGGATGCTGATATTGACAGGAAAAAAGAAATCTACCTTGACATTTTTGTGATCATGTTTGAAAGAACCTATTAGCTACATCTGAGAAGATTTTGCCAGCTTAATGCCCTTTGTGTTTGCTTGGCAATAAATATTTGCCACTGTAACAGAACAGTAAGTGCCTTCTGTATGTGGGCTAACTCCTGTGGTTTCGTCTGTGCTGTGGTGGTGCTACCTGGCCACAGCACCTTACCCTCCTTTTCCTCCCTGACCTGAATGTTGATGCAAAAGTGACTCACTCGGACAGAGGAAGGAGCAGCGCAGCCATTGCCCTTTTTCCAGGAGATCAGCTTTTCAGTCTGAAAACATCCTTCTCCTGTTGTTGACTGTACGGAGTCACTGTCGCTGACTGGCTGGCTGACGAGTGGGAGAGCCACGAGGGCCATGCATCTTTCTGTGAAGCAAGTGTCAGAGGTGGTTAAGAGATACTGACTTGCCTGCACTAAAAATCCCTTGTGTGTTCTGAGGAAAAGCAGGGAACAAGTCACCAGCATGAGTTGGTTGCTTTTCTTTTATTTCTTTTTTTCTAACGAATCTGTCCTTTTGTCAGTGCTGCTGGGAGGGTCTGTGTTGACCTCTGACCCCCTCCACAGCCGAACGCTATGTGCCCTTGTTGCAGTAACTGGTTATAGGGCAGAGGGTAGCACCGCCTTTTGCCTTCATCTGGTTGTAGGGCTGCTGATCCTCCCCCGTGCTCTTGCCCACCTTTAAGGCTGGTTGAGGCAGCACAGACTTCTCCTCTGGTCTGCAGCCCCTCTAATCTTGTCCATGAGTTCCACGTGCAAAGGCTTTAATAGCTTTGCAGTAATGTGAGGTACAAATGCAGTGTCTGTTGCATTGCAGAATCCCTGACAGCAATGCCCAGACCGGGAATTGTAATTGAGGTCCTGTAGTGGTAGCGAGTTTCTGGATCATGTCACGCAGGGGTAATAGACTGATTCTGCAGCCCAAAGGGAGCAGACTCTGGTGGAAGGGGTTCCAGATGGCTGAACATGGTTCATTTGGCTCAGTTTGTTGGAATTGCAGTGAGCAAATGACTGAACTCTACTTTAATAAAGCTTTGTGGATGCCAGCACAAAGGAGCTGAGGAGAGCGTAAGGTATGACAAGGCAATTGAGCCGGGCTACTTAGCTGCTTACAGAGCCCGGGAGGAATTGCTGATTTTACTGGGTCTGAAGGTATATCACTTACACATTTATCAGGTGCTTATGCTTCAAATAAGGAAGTAAGATGGAAGATTCAAATATATTCTTAGGTTCAAGTATATTCTGTTGCTGGTGGAAAGTTATTTTAAAATAGGCAGTTGCAGTAATCTCTGTAAGTGTATTCAGATTTCAAATAATGACTCTGTCCCTCAAGTTGAGTGACTGATCTTCATTTTCTCTTTGAAAATGGAGATCAACCAGGCGATTTAAAATGTGCTGCTTTCTTGCAGGTCCTGATTCTGCAACCCGTACATGGAAGAGTATTTACCTGAATGAATAGAACCATTGTATTTATTTGCAGCAATAATTGCTCTTTGGTTTGGTAAGGGTGACAAAGTTGAGCTTTAATTTGCAACAGCTAGGACATATGCTAGTGATTTTCTCTTTGCTGCATATAAACAAAGAGTCAGCACAGAAGTATATGGATAGTTTTAGGTTTTTCTGCCTTGGTATCTTCTGTTTGGTTCTGTAGTATTAAAGGAAAAATGTTCTTAGAACAGAATTTCCATTGTATGGGAGTGTTTGTCTAGACTTGTTAAAATAGAAATGTATGTCTCTCTCTTCTCATTTAAAGAAGCAAACTCCAATGTCTGAGAAGTTTCTGACACTTGAAACTGGCTTCTCAGGTTAAAGAGAAATGGGAAGAAGCAAGGTACAGATTTAAAAGAAAAAATGTTGATAAAAGGTTAGAATGAAATACTAGTTTTTGAAGAGCTAGTGAAAAGCAGAGATTTTGAAGTGACCATACTTGAGCATACGTGTTGTCATATAGTCCTACTCCTTTATCACACCTCTCAGCTGTCTCGTTTCAGTATATTCAGGTTAGTGATCAGGCTCTTTCCAGTAGTCCTTCCTCTCCATCTTTCTTGAAAGCATCAGGTAACAGTGTGAAAAAACCCAACAAAAGCCTGTTCTGCAAAGCAGTGTGTCATGAGTGATACACTGTGGTTGCTGCTGATGGAGAATGGTAGGCAGTTAGTCATCTGCCAGGCTTTTCATAAGGTGGTTTAGTTCTGCGTGTAATTACTGGAGCCAGTACTATGCTGTTTGCTAGTAGTTGAAAGCAAAAGAATGCTATTCAAATTAATATTAAAATATTCAAATTGTTAGATTAAAAAAACCCCTACAGCTGAATGGTGAGTGTCAAAAAACCACTCCTCCTTTCACAGCACAGTTTAAATTTCCTTAGCCAGTTCAGCCAATTTTTTCCATTGCCTCTGAGAAGAAACTGCTCCCTCTGAAGAAGTCACGAGATAGGAGAATGCAGGGGCTTATTCACCTTGAGTAAAACCAGAGTAAATTAAAGGAACGAGGTCACTGAGGCTGCAAGAATTCCTATTAACATTTGAATAAATGACAAAGCCAGCTGTCAAGCTTTTGCTCTCACGATGAGTGATGAGGGCTTTCCTTTTTAATAGATCAGAAATACTTGTTGTCAGCTCCCAGTTTTGTGGTGCTCTTTACGGAAGAGCAGGGGTTAGTGAGAGCACAGCACGCGGAACTTTGGAGCCCTTGCTGTCGGGTCCTCGGGATAGAGACACCTGACTGGAAATGGTGCATCTTTCTGTCAAAAAAACACACGACTTTTTTTTCAGGGGCGTGTGGTGCGTGTGTGAGAATTTCTGTGATTTTTCGAGTGAAACGCAGTTCTGAGCAACAGCGCCCCTTGTTTTGATGGCATGTTCCCATTCTAGTCTGACTCACGAAAAGCCACCTGTGAAAGAAAGGACCTGACATTTGGAAGTCTTGTGCTGCCGTGTTGAAAAGGACCTGCTTTCACTCTCAAACTCTGCGTTCTTATTCTGTAGAATAAGTCAACTTCAAATAGTTATTTCATTGTGAAAGAAAAATACAAAGAAAAATAACAATTGGTGTCACTTTTTCTATTGTAGCATCTATTAAATATCACCTTTAAGTTTTTCCTAAGGAGACATGTCAAATAGTGCTATGGAAAGGTAAATGTAAGTCAGTTTCTAGAACAAAATTTTAAAAATTATTTTATTTGGCATTCTGCTTGTCGTAACAGCTGTCCTTTATCACTGATTTTGCACTAGTTACTTCCTGTAACTTTAGCAAGCCGGACAACGTCTTTCGTTTAGTATTTGTTAATTTGATATATTTCATGTTTAAAAATGTAGATAATTTTCTTGTAAGTTTTGGAGCATTTAGAGAGGTTGGCATACAAGGCTATTCTCATGACCTCGTAGTAAACTGTAACCTGGTTACCTTTTTGAAAATACTGTGTTGTGGAAAGCTGTTAGACACGCCGAGACCACAGCAGCTTAGCTGCTGGCGTGTTCTGCCTGGAGATGACAGCTTTAGTTCCCCCCTGTGTCTGGCTCTTCAAATACAGACTAATGTGATGTTCGTGTTGAACCTGCATCCCCCCCCGTACCCGGCTTGAGATCACCTGTTGTTATGGTTGGGGAAAAGGTGCCATTTGGCGCCAGCGGTTGAGAGGCTGCTTGTGTTCTGGGTTCCTCAACAGCTGCTCTTTCTCTCTAAATCCTCTTGGGAGCTCCCCTGAAGGACTAAGCGTGGCGCAGCTACAGCGTCCTGAATACCATGCAGGGAACCTTTTGGGCTCCTGTTTGCTTAGGAGGAGGAACTAGCTAAACTCCTGCCTGGAGGGAAAAGGGAATTTCAGCTATTTCCAGTCATTCCAACCACATGCTCCGAAATCCCCTTAGTTATGCACGCACATGCAGTGCTGTGGGACAGCGAATGTGTCTGGAAACTTCGAGAGCGTTCACTTGGGTTGTCTTTTGCAACTGCAGAGAAAACATGTTTTTAATTCTTAGTCAAGTTAAAATTACAAAGCCTTTAAACAACTCCTTTAAGAGGCACGTTCAAAGCTGTATTATCTTCCTGTGCTTTCGTATAGCAACAGTGTGTAATGTGGTTTCAAACTGTCCCTTAAGAGACTTACAGTTGTACTGCACTGACTTGGTTGCGGGCAGCCTTTTGCCTGTGAGAATCCAGGACAAATACGTGGGGAACACCGAGGGATGGACAACACTAAAAAAAGAAGCACAATCCTCTAGCCGTGAAATTAAATCTCTGTGGCATTTCTAGTAGGGGGACCTCCTTGTGCACTAAACTGGTTTGTAGAGATAGAGGTACATTTTCTTGCCCATGTTTGCTCCCTTCCTTCTGCTGAGACAGTGGTGTACCTGTTATGATGGGAACACTTACTCAGCTGGACTGACACCGTCAATTCGGTTTTTGCAGAGGTCACCAAAATTCTGTCGGGTGGTGATGGCACTCAGTCACTACTGATGTGGGCTGGATGTGAGCCAGTGATCTAGAGGAGAACGGCAGTCTAACCAACTACCAATCCCCGGGAGCCATCGAGTCCCCCCACTTTTTTGCTCATCTTTCTGCTTCTACAGCTCTCATAGGTTAATCTTTCTTCTTATATGTCTAATGTGATAATCTTTCTTCTCTTACATATCTGCTTTTGACTTTCATGACAGTGTGGCTGACAAACATCCTCAGCATTTTTTCCTTCTGATGCAGAAGATATTAGTCAGTAGTGCGATGGTCAATAGGTGTTATTGAAGAAGAAAAAAGAAAGGGAGAAAAAAAGAGAGCAAGAGAGGGAATGAAAAAAGCCCACCAGACAAAAGGAACTCTTTATGTTAAGATTTTCACACCAGGGATTAACTCAATGTTTTAAAACTTCTATCTTCTGATAAGAATATGGGTACGAAGGGCCTGCTGCCTGTACACTGTGCCCGTGGTACCGTGTCCTGCAATTCAGGGTTCCACAGAACAGGAAGCGAAACTACCCACCTCCGCTACTAGAGATGAGTACCTTGGCAGTCGGTGCTTTTCAGCCTCTAGTGTTCCTGGCAGCGATGTGGAAGTGCCCGGAGTGCTGAGGATAGTTCCACCCTACTGAACAGCAGCCCTCTTCTAGCCCTGCTGCGGAATCTCAGCCCTGCTGGGAACTCGGGTGCGGATGCCTACACTACTTTTGATGTCTGTGTTGGATTGTACTTCAAGATATAGCTGAAAATATGTGACTACGGGCCAGGTGATAAGACTTCAGACTTGGATTCGAAACTGGATACCACCCGAGAATTCTCCCTGATTATCTTGTTCTTAGTTGTTCCTCCTTACTGCTGTGCTGTGTAAAAAATGCATCCGAAAGAGTATTTCTCATGCAAGTTGCAAAAGGGGCTCAGAACTGTTGTGTGATGTAAGTACGGATTCATTCTGGAGCAGAGTTTGCCGCCGTCCTGCCAATACTTTGTTGCTGCTGGAGTGTACTTGGGAAGAGAAGATATCCGGTGACACATTAATAACTGACAGGAGTTCTGCGGGCGCTTCGGGAAGGGTATGTGTGCTGAGCTGCTTCCCCCTAACGAATCAAAGTCTATTTTTACATGTCAGCAGAAATAAAGCTTTGTTACTTGAATTAAGTCTCGGTGCATCATCTAGGGTTAAAATGGGTCTTTTGCCCTTTATTGCGCAGTATTCCAGTGAGCTGAGGGTTATATTAGGAACATCTCCTCTTGTATCCTGTGCCGCTTCCCTCCCCTCCTCCCTTCCCAATTAAGGAAGCCGGGGCCCACTGTTTCTGTTTCACAGAAATTGGTTAGAATTAGCCCGGAGGTGTGGCTACTCCTGTAATCCAGTGCTTGTAAACATACGATCCTGCCAGTAGAGCAGCAGAGGGTATTTTAAGCTGATATGAAGTGGACCTATGCCGAGAGTCTTTTTGTAGGAATAATTAAGTCTATTTTTCAATGTCATGCTTTGCTCCATGCAGCCTTCGTTATAAAATAGTCCTGAAAATAATCTTGAACCTTCTGTGAGGAAGTAAGTTGGAAGTGTTGAAAATTATACTGCAGCAAACACAGCAAGCCGCCTTTCGCTGTGTAAGCAGCCTCTTATTGGAAATTTCCTTTAATTTACGTGTATGAAATCTGAAATTACTCTAAATGAATTGGTGCAAAGCTAATACTGTCTCCACTTCCCTTTTGCATGTTATTACATCTCGCATCTTTTCAGGAACAGTTTGCACTTAACTGTGGAGCTTTAAATACTGCCCAAGTGAATAAATATTTCATTTCAGTAAACAGGCCCCAGAAATAGATTTTTATTTTTATTATTTTTTTACTGCAAGTAGGTTGTTTTTAATAACACATGCTGCTCTTGGAGTTAGATTCCTAAAGGAACTGTAAAATGAGTTTATGTTGCAGCATCTGACTTCCCTTCTTTGTCAACCTTTTAACAGATGTGCTGGTTCTCTGTTGTTATGGGTCAGTTTCTGTTTATTAAAACCCAAATCAAAACAAACAAAAAGAAAAAAATGGGGGTCGGGGAAGGAGTGCACATATACCAAGATAGTTATTCAATCTATAAATTAAAAATTTTGGGTCCAAAGCAATTTTTTTCGAGGAAAAAAACGCTGACTTCTAAGACACTGACTTCAAACTCGCGTGTGAGGTCGGGAAGGCAGCATTGCAGTTCCTTAGGTGTCGTTTTCAGTCAAAGGGCGGTTTTCGCTGCCATTTTGAGGTTGCCAGCATTTTTCGAGAACAAGCCCAATTTCTGAAAGAGAACCCGGTTTTAAAGCGTTTGGGCTTTGTGCGTTTGATGTCTCGCACTCCTGTCAGTGGTGGACTGTGGACGTGCACTGTCCGAGCTGCTGCTTTGCCTCGGGCGTGGAGGTGCTGGCGCAGGCGGTGGCTGCGGTGGACGGGGAGGGGTGTGCCGGAGCCCGCTGGGTTCGCGCAGGACGAGTCACACCCAGCAGGTACCTCTGAGAAACACCGCGCGACTGCAAGAACTGGGGTGGCTGCGGTGGACGGGGAGGGGTGTGCCGGAGCCCGCTGGGTTCGCGCAGGACGAGTCACACCCAGCAGGTACCTCTGCGACACACCGCGCGACTGCAAGAACTGGCCGAGAGCCACGGTCTGTTCGAGGTGCTGGGGAGACACCTGCCCGGCCGATGGGCTTTGGGCCACGCCGTGCGTTTGGAGCTGCAGGAAGGCTCTGCAGAGCTAAGGCCGTCTGACAAATCTGGAGCTCACGAAGTCACCCGAGACTCGAGTCTGGAGCTCCGAACAGTGGCTTTTCTTACCAAAGCCGCCTTCTGGGGTCTCAGGGAAATTTGCACCCAAACCCAGTGATGTAGTTAATCTGTATAACTTATATTTTATGTTTTCTGAGAGCTGGGCATGTCAGACTAACGAACATAGGTTCTTTTAAGAATTCCTTTTTTCCAAGCTGCTTTTGTCAGAAATAAACTGTGATGCGATCACGTGCAGCACTGATACGTGGTGAACAACTGTGAGTGCTGTTGGTTGTACCTGGGAGTCTGAGGATACGACAAGAGTTTCTGGATTGGGCTAATCTAGTTGTAAAGCATTTACATCATTGTAGTTAAGAGCACAACTTGACCCATTAATAGTTTATGTTTTTCCCCTCCTTTTTGGGGTTTTTTTTGTTTGTTTGTTTTTGATAGCAAGCCATGTGTAATGTTTGCTACACGTTTATAGTGGTGATATTCAGATCTCCTTTAGAGTAGTGTAAACTAAAACGGTTTCCCTGGAAGAGGTGAAAATATATTCAGAAAGGTTTCTGCAGCAGAAAGCTCCGCTACAACTCGTACTTTTTTACATGCGTATTTTTAGAAACTATCTAGGCCTGTCATTAGTTTTCTTGCAAAAATTCAGCTGTGAGATTTTTGTGAACGAAAGAGGAAAAAAAATCAATTCCCTGTGGATTCATAGTGCTTGTATATGAGGATTAGGGTAATGCAGATTCACAGGCAAAAATCAATATAGATTTCAGAAATCCCTTCTGCTAACGATGGAACTGATCATGCAGTTCACAGCCTTAATTATGTATCTTCTTTATGAGACAATAGTAATATCTCTTCACATGGACATACAAGCTGAATTTAACCTTCACTATATTAATTTTTTTCTTGCTGGGAAAGTGTAAGTAAAGTACTAAATATTATTTGCTTGATCAAGGAGTAATAAAAATGACAGGGCGTTGTATAATTTGTTCAAAATAATCATACTGTAAGGAATAGATTAACTTTGCCCATCATCTGTCCTCCAAAATAACAAACATAAAGAGTATTTCCAAAGTAGTGTTGTCTACAGAAGTTGCAGCATTAGACAGCGCATTATGGTGATTAGAATAGTTATCGCTCAGATTTTATGCTTTTATGGAGTAATAGTGCAGATATTATGCAGAGGCCATGTAATCCAAGGGTAATAAACATTCCTCAAGAGGAACAAAGGACCCTTTCCTTTCCAAGGGCTGAATGTTTCAGGTGGAATCACCCACCTTGTTCTGACAGTTAGTGGAGAGCTGATACCCAGGGCAGCGACTCGTGGGGTTTGTGCCTACAGGCTGCGGGTGGTGCGCCAGGGTGGCGTGGTGTGAGGATGCCGAGGTGATGAACACCCCGGTAACATCTGTGTTCTCTATAGGCTTATTAGGGGTTGTGTAAGAGATGGGGCAGTCCTTGTGAGCTCTTGCACTGCCTGCCGTGCTTGGGGCTGAGACGTCCCGGCCCTGCTGGTGTTTAGCAGATTTCTTTCCCCAGAAAGGGTTTTCCTCCCTTCCTTTCATCCTTCCTTCCCTCTTCCAGTTTCAGAACGAGTAATCTATCCTGAGTTCCGCTGCATATCATGTCGAATGTCAAATAACATCAAATAATAAGTTTGATTTCTACCTTCCCACCCCATTCAGCTTGCTTTCTTCTATCTCTCATCCACACATCATGGTAATAATGACTTCATCTGCTTCTGCAGTGGTATGTCATTCTGTGTTACGGTGAAACTCTTCCGGCGGTGTTAAACAAGGACAATGCATTTGAAGTCGGTGTATCCTGTGATGCTCAGGAAATAAGCTGAGGGTTTTGTTACCAGCTTCTCTGCTTTGATGCACCTGCAAATGATAGAAATAGTTTTATTTGCTACTCGCTGAGGGACAAGTAAGGTTCCCAGGAAACATATGTCAAAGCAACAAAGTTTGCCACCCGTTGATGACATTTTTTGTTTATGTGTTTTGGTTTTTTTTTTAAAAAGAAGAATTATGCGAGAAGAAACACTTGGGTTAACTTGCTGTGCTGCTGAGCTGGAGATGCATCCGTTCTTTGCTGCTTCTAATGCAGCACATGGTGGTTATTGCTGTATCAAGGGAAGAGGCCCAATTTTAATTCCAGCTGTGATCATGTGATTTTTTTTTTTTCTCCTGTGACTTGCAAAGGCTGATGAGGAATGGATTTAGACTATGGGATTTGAATTTTGACCTTGATATTCTCTTCAAAGGGAGCTTTAAATTGTCAGTTCTTGTAGGTTGTGTGGATGTGCTGTAATGTTAATGGCGGTTGGGCACAGCTGGTGTTGGTTAGGATCATCTTCTTGAGGACTCTTCACCATGTGACTGCAGAACGGAGAGAAACATAATTTGTTAGATGTTTAGAGTAGTTGTAATTAACCAATTAGGTCTGAAATTTTAATTTTGAGATGTAATGTGTTTATAACATAGAATGTGCAAAAGATGTTGTAGCTCATGATTAAGAACTAAAACGAGGAGGGAAACCTCAGAGATGGTGATAATTAAGCTCAGATGGAAGAAAACTGTCTAGATGGAAGAAATTTAGAGCTCTACAGCCTTTTCAAAAACGTAGTTTGAGTTTGCCTTGTATCCTGCCATGGAGTGGCTGATGTTTTCAGAGGGAGAGATTTGCTCTTCTGCAGTATTTTTTTTCTTTCCCGTGTTATGCATAAAGGGGATTTACGAGGAGAATAAATTTCATGGATGGGAACTTCCATGTATTTTCAAGTATACTTGGCATTGTCCAAAAGAATAAATAAAATCTCTTGACCTCGTGAGTGCTTCCAGATACTTTTCCCCTTTCCTTCCTATGGTTTTCAAACATAAACATGCCACTTCTGATTTTGCTCCTTTTCTTGCTAATTTTTGCATGGCAAATAGTCAGATTCTTTCTCCCTTCACCACAATCAGATTTTCCTTGAATAAGGTCAGTAACGATTCTTCAAGGCAAAATCTGCCTGGTGTGTCACGCTTTTTTGTACTGGCAGTATTCTCTCTCTTTTTAAACTGCCATGCTTGGGCTTCCAGGGTTCAGTCAATGCTTTTCTGTTGTTCTTTGCATGTTTAATTTTCACTGTTACTGGTTCCTGTTCAGTCTTCTCTGGACTAATTTTTCCAAATTCTCATCTCTTCTTTCTGTGTGTTTTTTCTGTGACTGGTTTCCTCATTTAAGGCTTTGAACTGTATTTTCCTGTTGATGATCCAAACTCCCTCTGACCTCTTTAAACATCTCTGGCTTTTTCAGCCTTTGTTCTGGTTACCTCTAGCTCAGTCCCAATCGCTGTTTGTTAACGTCACCGTACTCAGTCCTGATCGGTAAAGTATTGATCTTGACTCTTGAGCCTTTTCTCCTTCGTCTTGGTAGACAAGCCTCGATGGTTCTTCCTGTGTGTACTGCTTATTTAAATTCCTATCTTGGCTTTAGTGACTAGTTTTCTTAACTAATACCATTTCTTCCAGCTCGATCTCCATTCTTCTCTTTGCAGTCCTGCTCAAGCCTGTGCAAAATCTTGCTTTTTTTATTCTGTACCCCAAGGGACACCAAAGCCTGTCTCACTCATGGAGTCTTTTCTTTCCAGCCTCCTTATCAGTGACGTGACTCTCCTTTGCCTTCTATGTTGTTGTCCCCAAGTTCCCTGTTTTTTTCTTCATTTTCCTGCTACAGTTTTTTCCTTGTGGTTTTATTTCCTCTGTCCTCTCAGGGGCATCTTCTTTTCTACTCTTGCATGCTTCGTGGAGGTTAGACCTATGAGGTATTTGAAAAACAAAAGTAAAGATGTTGTTAGTTCAAAAGAGGAGAGTCTGGTCTCTTGTTCTAGGTAGTGGGTTCTGTGCAATTCAGCAACTTGACATGAAATTTTCCACCTTTGTAACTTGTTATTGGAAAGTCATGAGGTGACACTCAAGACATCTTCTGAATAATAATTCACATTTAGGAATAATTTAAACTCCAACTTAAAAAAAAATATTGTTCTGAATTGATATTAAAGAAACCGTGAATAGAACAGCATGTTTAATAAGCTTACTAGAGATCTGCAGTGCTGGGACCTCTTCCCAATGATTTAAAATGGATTTCATGTTGATTTTCCAAGGTTTAAGGAACTTACATGTGAAACTAAGAGCTTTTTCTATGTTTATTCCTCACACTTGCCATCTCCTTACTGCTGTTACAATGCTGTCTATTTGGACTGAGTACAAATTTAAAAATAAAGCCAAAGCAAAACTCATATTTTGATTCTAAATGCCTCAGTGGTATACTAGCAGTATGTGCTTGCTTTAGAATTCAAAGTAGGATGAGATTTGTGCTTGGTATTTATGGTAGAACATTTTCCTCTCCAACGGTTGTTAGTAGCATCCTGTAGTGAGGGGATTCCCTGCTATAATTTACGTTGACTGCTGAAGGATGTAGAAACTATGTGGACTCTCGTTCACAGGAGATTTTCACCATGTGTTAATTATTTTTGAATCATGATTAAGTTAAACACCCTTCACCCCCCTTATTTTCTAATGCGTGTGCACTCCTGTGAAAGATAGAAATGCGGTGTATCAGTTTTTACTTAAGAAATGCCAAAACACTTAGAATTGCTTCATTTGAGGAGCTGGGGCTTTAAGGAGAAATACAAAGCTATTATGAGTCGAAAGTGAAATTCTTATATTGAGCAACATGTGATAGCTTCCATCTCAGCCCATGTTTTTATACATTCAGGAAGAATAGTAAATAGTATAGGTGTATACTAGTGTAAATGTTGAAATGCTGTGTTACCTTCTAGTTATTTGTATTGCCTGGCTACCCTGTGCTTCATTTTTAGATCTGCCTCTTTATTCTGCTTTCCTCTTAATTTTTATGGGCTCATGAAGGTCTTAGTATTATGTATTAAAAGTAACTCTGACCAAAAATGCTGTCTTAGGATGCTTGTGGAAAATTAAGCTGGTTATTTTCATTTTTGTATATTACATTTTTCATATGTATTCCTATCAATACAGTTTTCCGGGTAAGGAGTGTAAAAATCCACAGAAAAAATACATTTGCATGTGCAGACACACACATGTATAGTCATAAGAGCCCAGGTAGTCTCTGTGTCAAATGTCTTCTCATCACACCTTTTGAGGAAGGCATTTAATGATGATGTTTACAGTTACAATCTCTTACAGTGAGAAAAAGGCTATTCACTTTCAGGGGAATAAAATGTACAAATTTGTGTGAAATTGCCGTGAGAAAGCAGTCTGTATCCTTTCTGACAGGCCTGAGTACTTTTAAGGGAAAAGAGCCACTACCAGTGTGTGTAAGCAGAGTACTTTGCTTTTTTTCTCCTCCTTAATTTCTATTAGTTTCCAGGTTAAATGCACTAAATCATTTTTCATTTCTCCTCACGCTGAGGATAACCTATTCTATCCTCAGACAGAGTAATGCCGTTGTTAGCCCCTGTCCTTTACTTTCAGACAGATCCCATTTGCTTGTGCTTTAAAACTCCTGTTGTCCCTATTTAAATAATTTTAAGATGTTGCTTGCTGGCTTTGGCAGATAAAACCGATTATGGCTATAGCTCTGTACCTCAGGAACGTGAAAGAAGTGCGTAGGTTTGTATAAAATGCCCCAGACATTAGTTATTTGGAGAACTTTAGCAGTCTGTCTTGCGAGATTTCAGGCTGTTCTGGTTGCGCGTCAGTAGGGAAACAAGCTCTGTGTAGCTGTAGGCAACTGCTGTTTCTGCTGGAGAACTGGGACCAGAACGAGTGTGGAAGCTTCTAAAAACAGGCAAGAGCTGGTCCAGCGGGATTAAGAGCTGATTTCTCAGTGTTGAATGAGAAGTTTTAGGCAGCATATCTTGGGGTTTTGAGGGACACCAAAAGAGAAGGCTTTTTATTACTTATATTCCAGCGAAGCTCATCCAAGATCAAACCCCTTTTCTGCTACCTGAAGTTCTGCTCTGCAGGAACACTCCCTTGCCTACCGTGAAACTTGAAGTCTGTGTGTGTGCTAGTTCTTACCTGTAAATTTATAGGACATTCACTGAACTTTCTGATTTCCTGAGGATAATGTGGTCATTTCTCTGCTCAGAAATGATTCTGACCTAGAACAGTAAATCATAGAATAATTTAGGTTGGAAAAGACCTTTAAGATCAAGTCCAACCATAAATCTAAGACTGCCAAGTCCACCACTAAACCACGTCCCTAAGTGTCACATCGTCACATCTTTTAAGCACCTCCAGGGATGGGGGCTCCACCACCTCCCTGGGCAGCCTCTTCCAATGCTGCACAACCCTCTCTGTAAAAGAATTCTTCCTAATATCCAATCTAAACCTCCCCTGGTGCAACTTGAGGCTGTTTCCGTATGTCTTGTTACTTGGGAAAAGAGACCAACGTTCACCTTGCTACAAGCTCCTCCTCAGCGATAAGGTCTCCCCGAGCCTCCTTATCTACAGGCTAAACAACCCCAGTTCCCTCAGCCGCTCTCATAGGACTTGTGCTCTAGACCCTACGCCAGCTTCGCTGCCCTTCTCTGGAGATGCTCCAGCACCTCGATATCTTTCTTGTAGTGAAGTGCCCCAAACTGAACAGAATATTCAAGGTGTGGCCTCACCAGTGCCAAGCGGAGGTGGATCATCACTTCCTTAGTCCCGCTGGCTACACTAATTCTGATACAAGCCAGGATGCTGCTGTTGTTCTTGGCCACCTGGGCAGTGTCTAGCAGTCCTGCATCTCCTACAGTCACTGCGAGTGACTGCTCACTCTTCTAGTAATAGCTCACTTACTCCTACTTCTTGTTGAGTACAGGGAGAGAAAGTAAGTGGAAACAGCAACACCTTCCCCATTCAACTTTGTTGCTTATGATGATATATGGAAATGAGGAACAAATCTATTCTTCCCACAGCCTTGTTGAAAGAAAGAGAGGAGAGGGAGAAAAAAAGGGCAAGGAAACAGCAAACAGGTACCTGGGAAGCTCTGTCCACAGGAACTTGGTGAGGAGAAGGGCATGGTGGCACACACCTGCCCAAAGAGGAGCTGAGTGCTGCTGTTGCAAGACTCCCACTTCCCAGTTTTACCTGTATTGCTGATACTGATGGTGTGAGCAAAAGCTGGGTGTAATGGGATGAAGCGTCACCTGTTGCTTGACAGTCACACCAAACACAGTGTTTTTGGCTCTAGCCTGATGAGAGGAGTATCTGACCGGAGGAGGTAACGGAGATCAGAGCCAAGCCCTGTGCTATTTGGGCAGCGAGAGTGAGGCAGGGAGATCCGTTCGTTTTGCTGAGTGTGTGGAGTATAAGATGAACTAAACCAGCCATCTACATGGTTGCCTTGTTGATACCTTACAATTAAAGGCTGATTTGCTGTTGAAGTCCTGTAAAATAATGCATGTGAAATGCTGGTATATGAATTTGTATTGTGGGCGACAGGCAGCGTACAGGTAAAGCAAGTCCTAACCGTCTGGTGCTGCCTCCTGCCTGCCATTGAAGGTGCCCATTTTGTGTAGCAGCCATGTGAATGTCGATTGAAAGGAAGCATTAAAAAATTAAGCAGTAGTTTGTTAAAACAGTGTTGAAAGAATAGTTGAATTTGCTTAAGTCTCTTTTGTTAACCGTTGTGTATCCTTTGGATTTACCCGATGCTACCTAGATGAACGCAGTGTTTCTGTGGTAAACATGAGTAATTTCAGATACTACTTTGGCTCTTTCTAAGCCCAGATTCAACGTGTACGTGGCACATGGTAACTCCTGAAAACCTCTGTGCTTTGCGGCAGACATTTCTCCCTTATATTTACTCACATAGAAGTGGATATAGTGGGTTTTCAGAAATTTTTGGTCTGACTCCTGTGACTCTGACTCCAGTAACTAATGCCAGTAGCATGGTTAGATGGATCTGACAGGGTTGAGAACTAACAGCGTGTCAGACGCTTTTCTCCAATGAAGGCTATAGATCACAGCTAGGAATCTGCTGGAGCTGGAGAGGGTGACAGGGGAATAACATCCCTTTCTCTTCCATCGACAGGGGTAATAACTCCTGGCTCTCTAGGGACAGATTGTGAAAGCCAATAGCCAGAAGCTGTGAAGCAGGGAGGGTAGAAGAATTGAAAATTAAAGAGGGAGTGAAAATTTTGTGTAAGGCTTTAGTGAGATGTTGGAATAAACCATCAAGTGTCACTCTTTTAATTGCCTTATTGTTGATGGACAGTGTTCTTGCCATACTAGTTTTTATTACTCGAGAAAGTTAAAATATTAGTAAAATGCTAGTTAAAATGATCAAGATATACCATGCATGCTTTTATATGTAGCTAGGTATCATATAGTCTGCTCTCGTTGAAAGTGTGTGGAAAACATGTTTGACAAGTATTGCTTTAGAATTAAAAATCTTTGAATAGTAAAAAAAAATTTTAATATCATCACTGTATATAGATGTATGTGGTGATACTGTATGTTGTGTACAAATCAGCTCATGAATTCAAATAGCTGTATGTGATTTATAGTTCATGTCTCTTAATATGCAAAATTCCACGTTGTTGAATCTTCCATATTACACAAGCATTTAGACTTTGGCTATGTTTGTGTCCTGGAGGACTGTTCCAGCGCTACTAGATTTCACTAATGTTACGACACCTGGATTGTACCGTGAGTCTTTCTGCATTTCTAAATTCAGTAGCTTTTAACAGTTTAATGACAAACACTTAGAAGCAAAACTGTAACAAAAAGGCATAGCTCCCAGAGTTTTAAGAAACAAGAGTGCTTAAAAGCAGTATTTTTTTATGACTTGTTCTTGCTTAGTTTTTAAACTGTGACTGGTGTTTAGTTAAATCTTCTACAGACTCAGTTCAGTGAAGGTGACAGAAGTACTCACTTGAGCTCAATGAAAAGTAGACGTGACAGTAAATTTTTCAGTCAGAGACAGGAGATCTTGTTATAGGAGTCCGTATGGGGGTCAGGGCAGAGCCTGTTGATGATTGAGGAAAAGAGAAGTAAATTCATTCTGCTTCAGGCACTTTGTCAAGTGCCAGTAGCTTACCATTGAGAACTAGTCACCCGTTCTAGTCTTACAGCCCTAGAGGTCACTCATTTGATATAAATCATAGCACTGCATAGGCTCAGCAAGCTATTGCCATTCGAGATGAAATAAAAAAAGAGGAATGCTTCATTCTGAATTGAAATGGCTGTGAATATCCCACCACATGTTGCTGTTTAATGCAATATGTGGTTAGATATTGATCTCCAAAAATCAAGTCATTAAAACGGGCAGGTTTTGTTTATTGGAATGAAGCAATTAAATGGTTCAGTTATGCCAGACCTTACCTTTTCTGATGAAAACTATTGATTTCTTGCCACAGCTTTATAAGCGACAATGTTTTTGATTACTCTTGACAAACCTCCTTGGAGTGTTAATTAAAATTGTACCAGATGAGCAGGTGTGGGAGATCATTAGATCGCCTGGATCACACACTACACTCCATATTCTGCAGCCTTGCATAATGAATAGGGCACAAGAGGGGAAAAACAATATCTTCATCAGCAGAATTAGCATCTTCTCTCTCTTTTCTTTTTTAACTAGGTGACAGTATATTTTACAGTGCATCCATTTATCAGCTATTGAGTAACTTCTACTGCATCTGTTTAAATTCAATTTCTTTTGAAATGTTACATTGCTACACAAATGCAAAAAACTAAGTACTCGGCTGATTTGTATGCAAATGCTCGTAAACTCGTGGTACCTGCTGCATTCTTTAACAGAACAAAGCAGAAACTTTAGACAATTTCCTAGATAAGACAATTGAATAACATCTGCATTTTTCTTTTGCTTAACTACATGATGGTATGAAATAGCTTCAATTGATTATATTGGTTTTGAAAGATCAAATTATTTCATGATTTATTAATTTACAATAGATTTCTTGTCTAACGCAATATTAATAGGTTGATAATTTTTTCACATCTTAATATTGTGCTCAGACAGTGTTTTGCCTTTGATGTGCTTGTGTTGCACAGTACAAGGATGGAATATGCTGCTGCGTATGAAGCCTGCTGTGGTGGGCAGCTCTATTGACTAGACAGTGTAAGAGGGAAAAAAGGGTGTTGAAACAACTAAGGAAATTAATGATGTAATGTAATTAAGGACGGGATATGGGTTTGGAACAGCAGAGAGAAATGTGCCGAACATTCGATCACAAACTGCTTGGCCTGTAAAGAAATAGCTTCAGTTTCCATTAATGTCGCAGGTAAGTCCTAGTCATCAGCTCACGGAAAGATTGTGCGATACGTTTGTGGCTCAGCCCCAGTCTGTCTGCACTGGCAGTTCGGGACTGGATGGCTTTAGACTGAAACAAGTGGGATATTTAAAAAAACCCTCCACAATTTCAAGTAATAATTGGAAAAAGGTAGTGCCTGAGCATCAGCAGCATTTGAGATAAGTGTTCTCATGAACAGAGCCAGAGCTAGACATCATATGCCCTTTGACTAGGTTGCCTTCCTTCTGCCTGTTTATCTCTCTGGAAATTCGATAAGACTTGCTGCGTACTATTTGCAGTTTGACAGTATTGCAGTATTTAATGTTTATAAACTATTTGAAATCCTGGCATACATATTAATTCAAATTGCAAATCTGATACAAATTTCTTAATGCTTAACTCGCTGTGCATTATGCTTTCCGAAAAAAAAAAAGTCTCCAAAATGGAAATAATGTTGAAAAGAGGCAATGCTGCGTGAGCTGTCCTGGTTGCAGAATTACAAAAGCTAGCACGTTACAATGGTAGAAGAGGTTTGGAAGTTACCTACGCGTTGGAAATGTAGATGTATTATTGTCTTCCAGCAGAAATCCAGCTGAGTAACTCGAATTGTCCCATTGATTTAGGCAGGCAATAAAAATAAGCTGGATATTAACTCCAGCTGGAGCAGTGACTCCTTTACAGTAATAGTGGCCTATGTCTGAATGTTGTAATTTGGTCATATTTTATGAGTGTTGGTGCAGAATGTGTGGATCACCTTTGTTTTGACCTGATTCTGTAAGATGTGGGTGTGTTTGAAGTTATGTAAAGAATTCTTTAAATTTATGAATTCACTACTTGCTGACTTCATCTCAGAGGCAGTGCTTCTTTTCATCACATTTGGAAATGATGACATTCATTCAAATGCACGTAATTCGCACAACAATTTTCCATAGACTTCAAGTGTAATTTGGAGTCTCCCTGTAGTCTTTCTGGAAGAAGGTATTTCTCTTCCTGGACTATGAATTCTTTTGAGTTAAACTGAAAAAAAAGGAAAGAGGAGGCTATTTCCAAACAGTGATTGCAATTGCTATGTACATAATGTTTGCTCGGTAGCATAGAAGTGGATGAAACAAGGTGGGATTCTTGCAGGATGGTTTAATGCGAGTGCTTCTGATACAGCCCGTATCGCCTGGTGCCCTTTGGAATAGCCTTTGTGCGAGGCTGTTAAACGAGGTGAGATGGAAACTCAGACGTACTCTCAGCCCCGTCAGAGCTGAGGCATAATGTGAGAAACCTCGGAGCCTCGCTGCTTGAGTGCTACCTTTGTGGTGGGTAAATAGGTTACTGCAACAGCTTGTGAGAGTCAAACTTGTAATAGGTAAACTGTGCAGGAAAAAAGCCAGTGGCAAAAAAGGTTAGATAATCCAACAGGTACAGCTGAAAGAGAAAGAAGAGAAGATCATATGCTGTGAGTATCCAGGGTGTATTTTTCCATGTTGTTCAATACTTTTGTTCCTGTTGATTTGAGATTTAAAAAAAAAGGTGAATGGCGTTAAGATTTTCACTGGGATTCCAGATGTATCACGTCTTGTTAAATAATAATACCTCCGGAGACAGAAAACCAGTTTTGTGCTATGAGATCAACATGCTATGGGAAGGCTGAGTAAAACTGTTTCAATTTTGTACCTAAAAATTAAAATACTTTTTTTGGTATGTGAATGCATACAAATAAAGTTTCAGATTTCTGCCTTTTCTGCTTTTCAAAAGTATTAATTGTATAAAGCTGTGAACCGGTGGTGCTTGTGTGAAGATGCAGAATAGTAGCAATAATAATAATAATAATTACTACTACTACTGCTACTGATTCTCCTTCACATAGTTCCTTTAATTTCAGGAGTCAGAGCACTTCACAATTGGTGATTAAACATGAAAGGGATAACGCGCCTTAAAGACGGCTTTGATCACCTGCAGAAAATGCATCACCAACTATCCAAAACGTAGGCAGAATATAATGTAGTGTATTATTGGATAGGCAGGGAAAAAATTTCTGTGCTTCTAACTGTTGATTTCCCATCTTTTCTTCAGAACAATTACATCGTTGTGTTTATTGGTCACTTTTTTCTTTTGTTGCGTTCAAATGGCTGTTAGCCATATTGCATGTAAAAGGAGTGAACCCTGGAATCTCTCAGGATTAGTGGTTCTCTTTATCCTTCGCTCCATATTGAAAAGGATTCCTGTCAGCTGATGCTCTCCAAGCAGCCTGGAAGAACTTTGGCATAGTTTTCCTAACCTTTCAAACAGTAAAAGCAAAACTCTGCTTTGATTTAATAATAAAAGAAGGAGGAAAAAAAAAAGGCAAAAAGCTGGAGAACTTTGGCCCAGAGCCATTAAGGATGCAGGCGACTGCACTGTGGTCTGACAGCATATTCCACAAAACCCTGCACAGTTCTCCTCGGGGTCCCTGGAGTGGGCTGAGGTTCTTTGCTTGTACTTAACATATATCAACTGTCACCCGACGGCGCTTGGTGTTGAGCTGAACACAATGGAACATCCAGATGGTCTAAACAAAGCGAACAAATGTTCACTGCTATTAAAAGCTGTTTACATCAACTTCCAGTATTTCATGTGCTGAAGTTTATATTGTGTCACTGCTGGGGTGCTTAGCTCCATCCTCAGTTCGCATCGGGTATTTCTAAACTATTGTTGCCTATGTGTTAAAATAACATTCTGAATATGCCTTAAATACATGCCACTGAACCGTATTTTTTTTAAATAGGAAATTGGTCATTGTATGCTAATCACGCGCTTTCAGATATTGTAATTGATTGTCCCGTCTAATTTCCCCTTGCTTTTCCCCCAGTGTAGCCTCCTTCCAGCACCTCCCCCCGCAAAGAGGTATTGAGCGTGTGCCACGCCACGCCAGCTCCTCTCGGGCACAGAGCCGGTTGCTGCCCGACCGCACGGGATTGCTGCCTTAGCAGCAAGTGCCGCTGGTGCCCGCTGGACAGCCAGTGGGGATGGTTGCGTGTGCTGCAGTTTGCTTTCTTCCCTGAAAGACTCCGAGATAGCTACTGCTGTCTTATTGGTGATTAAAGTATGTAAGTGTCACATGGACGTTTCACACGATCTCTTTCCTCTGACCCTTGTTCCTGGTGTCCACTTTATTGGAAGTCCAGATCTCTGCCTTCTACTCACCCAGATAAATGTGTTGGTAGGATGCAAGCTCAGCTCACTCTGTTGTTGGTAGCTGCAATGAAGTTTTTAGGAAGACTGAATGGGGAAGGCTTTCCAAAACAGCGCCGTATTTTGCAAGCGTGGTTTCTGGTTAATTGTATACCCGTATAAGAATAATCAAAAAAGTGCTCGAAGCACTAAACACCCCCAACCCCCTGCCCCCCCCATCCCCGCCGCTTAATTTCACTGTTTTTAAAGGATTGAGAGATATAATATTCCTTCAAATACACTAGTGAGAGATCCCATGCAAGCTGTTATCCATCTGCAGAGTATTTGTTTGTAAAATACAAATCACTGTTTTTTTCAATTAGTTTTAAAATTAAACCTAATCAGCCTTTCACTCCAAGTTGGAGCCTTTTGAGGTAAGGACATTTTTCTTTGGTTTGTGCTCTGTAGACCTAGCTGTTGCTCATCACCATGAGACAAGCAATAAAATGGGGAAAAAGGGCACTTGAAAAACATTTTTGAACCACGAGAATTGGCATTCAGTATTTCTTTATAATACCAGTGGTATTTATCGCAGCGTGTGTCATCCAGCTGCTCATTAGTGATAGCACTAACTTCCCCAAACGGGACAAAACCTGCATATGTCTTCCGGGAGTGAAATCCTGCCACACGTTGTAGCTCTTGACCAGGCAGAGCTCTGCGGCGTCCCCGCAGGGCTGCTGTGAGCGTGTCCTGAAGGTCCCTGTGGGGTATGCTGCTGATACTCTTTCTAAGGTGCTTATATGGACAAGTATTGTAGTTCTCAAGGTTAGTGCGTTTCCAAAGGAGGTGTGGTAGTTATCGTTCTGAGTTCAAGGGGTTTCTTTAAGCTACTAACACTAAAAAAGGGTGGTAATTTTACAATATTTAACATGATTTCTTTTTTCTTGTTTACAAATAGTAGTTGTTACTTTCTAATCCTGTTAATTACAATGTTGAATACAAGAGTTTGGATACTACAAGACTTTTAGCCCTGAGAAATATGTGGTTTGTTGCTTCATAAGAGTGAATTTAACTGCCTCTGTAAATGTGTGGATGAACGACTGGGGCCGTCTCAGTCTTGCTCAGTGTTTTTAAAAACATACAAAACAGAGGTACTCGTAATAAAATGTAAATTTGTATAGAACCATTTTCCTTTCTGACAACAATATGCAGCCATAGTGTGAAATAGAAATACCAGATTTTAAGATCTGGTTTCAGGATTAGTTGTGAAGGTGGTGTGGCAAATGGTGTGTTTTTCCGGGAGTGTTCCGGCAGCTAGTTGTTACGTTGAATACAAGACCAACTCCTGCTTTCAGAAGCTTTGAACATGAGGTTCCCAGATCCAAATTTGGTAAACGTAACTTTTTCAAGTCAGTTCCTTTTCATTCTGAGCTTTAATATAATGTTGAACTTCAGGCTATTGGTTTGAAATCTTGTTTGTGGGAGCTTTTTATTTCCCCGAAAGTGTTGCAGAGAACCAGAACAAACTCCCAGGTTTTTCATGCTCTTCTTACAATTATCACTCTTATTTTTTCTGTTGCATGACTAAATCTCCTTTTTTTAGTGCTGTGTCTATCGTACAGCTACCAAATCCTTGGCTTGGCAAACTTCCCGAGGAATAAAGTTACCACCAGTAATTTCATCTGAGTTCTGCAACCCCCACGTAATTTTCAGAGATACGATGGCTCCTTACAACTGTCTTTATCTGTGGAATGTAATGGAAGGGGTCTGATATACCTCTGTCGTGAAAGGTCTACGATTCACCTTATTGTCCTGAACTTTTCTGTCACTTTCCTGTCCCGCGACTCCTTGAACCTCACCAGTGTTCAGCACTGCTCTGCACGGAGATCGTCTCCTGGCGTTATGGTGGACTCTGCTTCCAGGACATGAAGGCTGTGCTCTAGAAACACCCGGGTAAGGTTTTGCACAATGAACTTGCACAGTGTTTAATTAATTTTAATGGGGTCAGTGTATCAGAAACATATGAAACGTACAGAAGGAGGGTTAAACCCTGATGACACTGGTGGACACAGCATTTGAGGCTTCTTTTCTAGAAGGCCAAGCTAATTCCTGTGTTGCCTTGGGACATGACAGTAAAAGAACTGAATATTATTCTACATTACACAATTATTAATCTCTGATGTTTCCATTCCAGGGGTTTTATTGTCAAAACTATGGGAAGTGGATGCACGAGGAAAAGTTTTACAATAAAGGTGACATCATTAATTATAAGTATTTCACTAAGCAAGAACTCTCTTGGCCATGCAGAATGATAGAGAAAGAAAGATTTTACTTTAGGTAAGGGAGCCCAAGAGGTATCAAGACAGAAAGAAAACTCTTACAAAACCCTGGTTCTCATGTTTGACAGGGGTCAAGCGTTGTGCCCGCTGTGGATGAGCCGTTTGGAGCCAGATTGTCAATCCAAATGCAAGCTGCTCTGTTTCCTGTTTATGCCTGTGCAGAGTTACACATCCTGACTCGCTCGCCTTCAGCTGCAGGTTTTTCCGCACTCCCTAGGAGATTTCTTACTTAAAATGGTTTGTTATTTATCATTTAAGTAAGCCATTGGAGTTTTGTGAATTCCTGTTTTACTTAGCACATGCAAAATGGTGTAATATCATTAGCTAAAGGAAGATAATGTTAAGGTAGGAAGAGTAACCGATAGTACTAAGTAAACGGCCTTTGCAAAACAAAATCTGATCAGAGTATGCCTGAGTGTAGAGAACCGGTGCCAAGTTTACTGCTTCACTGTTGTCTATCTGACCCGAGGTTATCAGCAGTTGAAACCTGCTCTAGTAATTTAAAAACAAGCTTTTTGCATATTACACATTCACATTTTCCCATCTGTCATCAGGTAAATTAAACATGTTCAGACTGTAAAGGGACTTTCTTAGCAGAGTGGTTTGCTTGGCATGCTTATGAAGTTCCTCCATGGGTAGAGATTGTAAAGGTTTTTTTGTTATTCAGCTGTATAACTCCAGAGTAGTTGTCTTTTTTTTTTTTTCCTCCAATCCTCCCATCCAATAAGGTGAACTGAAAACCAAGCATACGTGACAGTTCACTGTTCTTTGTTCTTTCCCCTTAAACAGGAGCACAATGAGAAGTTCTTCTGCATTGGCTAAGCCACACCTTTCTTTAAGCTAAGGTTTCACTGAATTTAATGGGCTTTCACAGAGTTGGCAATGAGCTTCTGTTAATTGCCTAAACGCCTCACTTAAAAGCTAAAGGGAGGGTAGTTACAGAGGAAGGAGATTGCTAATTAAGCCTTACTTCCAAGTAAATGTGGATGCTGATAAAATGACTGACAATGAACTCCATATTCCTCCCTCCACCTCCATTGTTGCTTTACTGTAATTAGAAGTTAGATTCTTTAACACATGTAGCACCGGTTTATATAAAAGCACCAGGCTGAGGGTGGAAGGGATTTTATTAATCCAACAGTAGACTTTCCCGTAAAATAACTGATATATGTCACAATCAGCATAAGCGTATAATAAAAAGTCAGAGTAGGTTGAACCAGCATAATTGCAAGGAAGTAAAACAGAGTATTTTGCTTTTCTGCAAATTTGACAGAATTAGGAGGAGTCATATTTTCCCCACACTCAATAGGAGCAGGACTGGACGTGATATTCAGCTGGGGTCAGTCGGCCTAGTTATAAAGTTAATGGCCCTTTTGCCCTTTGCACTATCAGGGGATGTAACCTGTGAGATACTGATAATGGCTTTGACCAAGCTATCTAACCACCTGTTGTGAAAATGAGAGAAGTTCCTCCTTCCATCACTTATTCCTAGTTCGTGAACATCTCCATTAAACTTGCTAGTGCTATCTTTTCTTATTAATATGTTTTGTATCTGTATGGCATCTAAATACTCGCCAAGGATTAATGGCTTTTAATTTAGAGATACCACTGTTAGGCAGAAAAATCTCATTATTCTCTTTTTACAGACAAACTGAGAAACTTCATGTCGTGGTTTGTGTAACTTAGGGTAAGACTGTTTGAGTCATGTCTTAAGCTCTTCAATTTCCAGTCCCAGCACTGAGGTGGGTTCAGTCACCCACCTATAAACTTAAAATAGGTCAAAATTTGACACCTGACACCTGTGTTCTGAGCTTGGTTCCATTCAGAACTCCCTCCCTCCCCAACAGAAGGAAAACCCAAAGTAACCAAAAACCGCGAAGCACATCAAGCCACAAGTCAGCTGTGGAAAAGTCATTACAGAAAGTGTAATTCATATACACAACTGAATGAATTCCTTTTCTCCCGAGGGATGATTTTATTTAATGATAGAGTAGAGCTGAGTTTTGGCTATTTGGGTTTAATAGATGTTAAACTAATCATTAAATGCCATCAAGTTTATTTCCTATGTTATTGGAAGTCAAAAGGGTGGTCAGAGTCTCTTTCCAGACATTCCCTGTTGTCTAGATGGATTTTGCTAAATAAAAACTATAGAGAGTATTCATATCTTGAGTAAAACGAGTATTGTTTGACTGTAATTTTCTAATTTTATCAGAATGTATTGTTTGCTTCTTACATTATAGATCTACTTGATGTAAATTGAGAAAATACCAATTTAAAGCTTTTTCCCCTCAATTGTCTTTTCAGTACATGTAGGTCATGAAAACACCCTTGCAGTACCCCAGTTAACTTTACAGTGGTTAAGCAGCGATTCACTTGATGCCCATGTTCACATGGTGAGATGCATCAACACAGGTTTTGTCTATCAGGCCAAAAGAGTATCAATATTTAGGGCTTTTCCCCACAGTAATCAAGGCTGAGGACAGCAAAGCAGCGTTCCCTTCAGAGGATGCGGCATCAAAATGTTCGTTACAGTGTTTGTCAAAGACTGAGACCTGGTACTAGTTCCTTTTTGCAATATTTTGCAGTGTGCTTCAGTTTCCTACGGGGAGGCAGCCAACGTAAAACGTCTTGCGACTGCAGGTTAGTGTAGCAAAAATGCATTGCTGCGCACAAAGTCCTTGGGGCCAGGCTTGCTGCTGGAGAAGATGCTGAAGACTGACCCTCGTCCGCTCTAGCTGGGCGAACCTGCAGGTCTTTGCGAAGGTGTGCTTGCAGCAGGAAAGGTCTCGGGCTCCAGTTAAATGCAGAATGCATGGAAATAACCTTGCCAGATGTTTTAGTTAATGTAATTGATATCAATCCGAGCCTAATGCCTTCCTTTAGGAGGTGAAAGAGCTGGTGTGAAATACCTGTGTCTTTGAAAAACTTAAACAGGGTATTTGCTTTCCTCTTATGTTTTTCAGAATTTGTTTTTCCTTTTATTTATAGCAAACTCCATTTTGCCTACAAGAAGCATCTCGGCTGCCTTCTCCTGGAAAAAAAAAAACTGGCTGGCATAAAAGCAAATAGCCTGTGGATTTGGCAAGATGAGAAACAGAAAGACTGTCATTAGTTTCAAAATATTTCTCTTTCATTTGCAATGGAATATTGCATTATGCCTCTAGTTGAGAAATGTGAATAGTAATCTCACTTCTATGCACCTTGGGATGGCATGCTCCAAATTCTACTTTAAAACCCAACCAAACAAAAGCAAGGCAAGCAAGCTAATTTCACAGCTTTGTTTTAAAATATTGTAAGTATGTTTTACCCAGGACCTGGTTTTATCAGCCTTTGTAGAATTTTTATCTGCCCTGTATATCTGATAAAGGCTAATTTTGTGGGGTTGCTCTGCCTGTTTTTGGTCTCTCTTTTTTTTTTTTTTCCTCAGAATTCATAACCTTTCATACTTCTTTTGAGCTGCCCTGTATATCTGATAAAGGCTAATTTTGTGGGGTTGCTCTTCCTGTTTTTGGTCTCTCTTTTTTTTTTTTTCCTCAGAATTCATAACCTTTCATACTTCCAGTGTATTTTTAAAATATTGCAAAAATTCCCCTTCCTTCTCCTGTAGCTAGCAGGAAGCCAACAGGATACCAATACTGCTTACTCACGGAAATTAAAAACGAAACAATAGGTAAGAAAAATAAAGAAATAGAAAAAACAAGAGACACTATCTTTTCTGTTAAAGCTTAACAGAGTGTTGTGTTGTGCATTGTTATTCAGTATACTGGAGCTTAAAGTATTTAAACCTTCCCAGAAGAGTTTCTGCAGAATTTTGCTCCCAGTAATTTCAGTGCCTGCGACTGAACTGTGCTGTTAAGCTACTAGTCCTGTCTGTGTACCCATAAAAGGTCAAAGAGCAACAAGCCAGCAAGAGCAGCGCTGCAGACCAGCAGCGAGGTGTGAGAGTTTATTCAGAGGTGTCTTGTACCCTTGCAGATGCTGGAATTCACGGGGTTTGCCGGGTGTGCACGGGTGGTGTCAGGGTGTCTGGATGTGTGTGTACATCGCACCCTCGGTGTGTGAGGTCTCCCTCACTCTCCCGTCAAGTCTTTCCTGAGGTGCTTGGGCTATCCCGTGCTGCTGCTCCCAGGCAGAACCGCAGTGCGTGCCAGGGGGGCGCTTTCCCTGACGTGCACCGGCCCAGCCAAGGACACCAACAACTCCTCGTTGCCCTGTCCTGCTGTTAGAAATGAACTTCGTAAAAGAGGAAAGGGGGAAGTATGCTTCCAGCTTCTTGTCTCTTTCTCCTAGCGTGCTAGCCATATGATTACGTGATAAAATTGCCTACTCCCCCTTGAATCAAAAGAGAACTCCTTAGGGGGTCTATTTGAAACATTTTTTGATGCAATTACTTTATTTGAATTTATGTAACTTGTAACCTACCCCTCCTTCAAAAACACTGATTCCAAGTTCTCAGTCTTCTGTTTTTCTCCAAAGTTGCATATCTTTTATTTTCTTAAATCTTTAGTCTGAGTTCATCAGCACCATGGCCATAGGATTGGAGGCTTGTATGCAGGTCGTCCTCACTCTGACTGGGATAAATAGACTTCTCCACCTGCCACTGACGCGTGTGTGAAGAACAGCTCATAACATGATTGAACTCCATTGATTTTTCATAAAAGTTTAATAAGATGATACAGGTCAAAAGCTTTGCAAAATTTGCAATAAATCGCTGTGGTGATCTGAACAAGACTTTGTGGGGAGAGCGAACACTGGAGGGATTTAAATACACGTTGAATTACATGGAGAGTAACGAGGACTTGAAACTTTGCTAATAATTTTGAACATTGGACTTCAGATTATGAGATTTATAGAATTGCATGGTTCTCCTTGTTTATTTTTTGGTTTTGTTTACAGGTGACTCGCAGTGCTTTAGTAGGCAATAGATCTCAGACAAATACTTGAATCACTCCCCCTGAAAGGAAACCTCCAATTTACATGTGAGTAAATAGGTCCAATTTTTTTCTTATTTTCCCCTAAAATATTTTACAAATATTGCAGGATTGCATTCAAATCAGGTGAGGCTCCAGCTGGGCTACAGTTTTTAACCCAGTCTGAAGCACAACTGTCTAAGTTGTTCCCTGAGCTGGTTGTGTTATGAGTTAGATGATTAAAAATTGGCTGGGTAAAATACGAATCAGTGCTACGTCAGTTACAGGCATCCTCTGGGCTTGCGATCCAGAAAATGCCCCTAGAAGCCTTAGTAGCTCCTCCAAGAGGCTGGAGGCTGTCCCCAGAGCCCAAGCCCTCCTCTGCGTTGGTCTGGGAACCCTGACGAGCAGTGGGGGAAGCCCCCTGCTGCACATCACTGCTGCTGTGCTTGTGGGCTGAGGACTGGCCGGGTTGGACTGAGGAATTGTCCCTCCGACGTGGATTTTTCATGAGCAGCAGAACCTTTTTATGGCTCAGCTTTGTTCCCTGAGCGTGCAGGTTGCAGAGGAAGAGGATGTTTACTGGATGTATGGTGACTGTTCCCACTGAAGAAGGGCTGCCTCTGGGTTGGGCACAGCTCCCTTCTGGGACTTGCAAAGTGTCATGTAGGTGGGGACCTGGGGACCTCCAGAGGGAATGGGGGCTACACCGGGGAAGCCTGTGCCTGCCTGTCCTTATTTCCCGTTTCAGCAGCAGGAGGCACCTCTTCTTTCCTCCCGCGCTTAGTGCTTGTCTCTTCCCAGTGCTGGCACGTGTGTTGCCTATTCTTGCTCTCCACGATGAATTCCAGATCTCAGTGCAGCTCTGCTCAGATGGAGAGAACACCACAAGGATTCAAAACCTGGGTTTGATCCCGGACCCTGCCACCAAAGCACCCCAGGACTGCTTCGTTCCCTTTGCCTCTTGTAGCTTGATTGTCTCCTTTGCAAAGAAAACCACTCCAAAACATCATTACTCCCACCTGTAAGGGCTTACACTGCCTGCTGTGGGCTTTGGGCAAGAAAAATGAGCTTTGTGCTCCCTTGCTAGCTGGGCAGCATGAGGAGGGGGAATTCAGCCCGTAAGTCTAAAACTCTCTGGAAAACATTCTTTATAGCTCCAGTAAAGTCCTCTAGCTGGTCCAGTGTTTGCTCCTGACACGAAAGACACCTGAATATTCCTTAATGTACTGAAATGTCCCAGAGGGTCACCAGTAAGAACTGTGTGTTTTCTGGTATGGCACACAGTTTCTAAAGGTTCCTCTCTATTATCATCTTCACTGCAGTCCTATAGGTGAAGAACCAGGCAATTCCCTATTTGCTTTACGTTCTGCCTCGGTGCAATGGCTGTGTCCCAGAATGATGTGCTTGGAGTGTCAAGTATGAACCCAAAACTGGTGAGAGGATTCCACAGGGGCTGTAAATTCCCTCTTCTCCAGAGGTTATGTCTGCGCTCACACCTGGTGTGCAGAACTAATTTCTGTGCTGGGGTTAATGTTTACGTTTTCTTTGTCGGTCATCTTTTATTCTAAAAACTAAATTGAAATCCCTCTGTTCACCTGTTAAATTTGTCAGTTCTCTATATTGTACAATATTTTTAAGGGGAGGGGATTCTATTTTGAATTATAGTTCTTCAAGTGAAATGGTTGTATTCTCTGTAACCTTTCCTGTCAGTATCTTCAGAAAGACCGTCTAGCAATGGTTTAGGTGCTGGTATTTTATAATTAGTATCTTTTATTTAAAATACGTTTTCATATAATTTTGATTTATTGAGGACCTGTGTCAGGCTCCTGAACTTTGCCCGGTATCTGTTGCTACTGAGGCACTGTAATTTGTTAGTACTTCAGCATCTGATCTCTTCTACATTTCCTTCACATGGGTGTGTCTTGATGATGTTTCCATTAGTATTTATTCTGATAAGAGTGTATTTGTGTAAAGATTAGGACTTGGAGCTGGTTAGCCGGTTTCAAAAGTCATCACTCTGGAGAGAGTGAGACTTCAGCTATGTCAGCAAGACAAGGTGCCTAAAACTCGAAAACCTGTGTTGAGAGCTTTCTGGCTGTTGCTGTGTTTTGGAGTAATTCATTGTCCAAGGTATGGCACTGCTGTGATGTGTTCAACTAATAGATCGTACGAGTGTCACAGCTTTGATGATCTATTAACATAATACATAGTTAAGGTGCCATTGCTCTCACGATGCATCGCTCAAAACATTATCATTGGCTGCGTAGCTCACAAGCATCTGTGTGCATGAAGTAGTGCTTCTGTACCCAAAACTACAGTGACACTTGAAAGAAATCCCGTGTGTGCAGGAACAAGTTAGGAAGATCTGAAAACCAGGGGCTTCTGAAGAGGGGGTTGAGCCGAGTGGGATGCAAACTGAGGCTGGACCTGTGTGCTTGCAAAATCTCTGTCTGCTTGCACAGAAAATACAGTGGGGGGAGGAGGAACTTCCTTTATTAGAATAAATGGCAAGTTTTCTTTCCCATTCAGAGAGGAATGTGATAGGTGCTTTAGTACGTGAACAAGTTCAGCATTTTTCTCAAATGTCTTGATGTGATTTTCTTTCTCTCTTTGTGATTTGCCTTACACCTTGCAATTTGCTGTCATATGTTCTGGGAAAATTAGGTTGAACAGGTTTTATGTAGACATAAAAGCTCTTTTACCTTGGCTTTTTTTTTGTTGTTGTTGTTAATTTTGTTTTATATGTCGGCCAGTTCTGGTTTCAGGAAGTAGGGTAGGTTGTGGTAGGCAGTGACTGCCTTTCAACAAGGTTTGTTTTGACCACGTTTCCCGATGTATCCAGTTTTGGACAAGCTTTGGAGAAGCATTCTGAAGCAAACTGAAAATCCCCTTCACCCTGAACTGGATATAAAACTTGAACAAACCATGTTAAATACTGATAATGATGATGTTACATATTCATCTCTTTGACTTCTAACAAGAAGACTTTAGGTATTATGGGCCTTTATTCTTATGAACTTTCTATTTCTTGCCTTCTTCAACTGCACTGTGGTATAGTGGAGGTTATGGACGTCATTGACTGCTTGGACTGTATTTATTGCCTGATTTGTTGAAAATCCAGCTCACAAATGCTCTGGTCTTACAGTAGTACATATTTACTAAATTTAAATATTGCTGTTTAACCTAATTAGTCTGGGTGTTGCCTGTCCTAGAGCTGGGTGCAAGGTTTGTCCATTGATTTTTTTTTGTTTGTTTTTGTTTTACCATATTAAGAAACAGAAGGATGTAGAGGCGGGTGTAAAATACCATTATTTGCTGAACCCGTTGAGAGGGAAGTTCAGGAACATTTCCAGGTACCAAAAAACAACCTTTCCAGTACAAATTGTGCTTTTATTCTTTCTGATGAGATGCGTAAAGTATCCAGTATAAAAAGTTGCATTTCTCAGGTTTCACCCAAAGCAATATTTTGCCTAACGTTACCCACTTTTTTTACATCACAGTATCTCGACCGCTAGATGGCATTGACATTGTTAGTGTAAGCGTGGAGGATGCTCAGACTTCCTCCCTGTAATGGCCCCTGTCTTCCTTCCGGCCATTCAAGAAGCCCAACCAAGCAAGAAAATCCTCGAGCACCCACAATACTCAAGACCATACCAAGTGCTGAATTTTTAGGAAATCTTCACTGGTTACTGCACAGCCAGTGCAGAAATGTTGGCCCAACCCACATGGCAGATTCCCGCTGTTGCACAGTTTTCAACGGACTGTGCGCAGCTGAGACTGCACCTGCAGCAACCCCAGGCATAACCCGTGGAAGAGGCTGGTGCAGGGACTTGTGAGTGTGCCCATTAAAATATCGTAGGTGGGTTCCCCTCTGCATTATCTGCATTATTTATGGAATTTACATACCATAAGTAGCGAATGAATTGTTTAAAAACCGATGCTTGTGTTCCTCCAGTACAGCGGTGTATTTTACACAAGTAGCTCTAGTGTTCGACTGGGGACTCGATAATAACCTGTGGTTGGAGGCAATTATTTTAACGATGGTTTAGTGACATGACACCAGACTTGGAGCAGATGGGTAAGTGGATCCTCAGAAAACTTGTGATTCATATCCCTTCTTTCCTGATTAAAATTAAGGCAGAAGGTGGCATAAGAGTGAAAGCAGCAGAGCCTGAGAAACTGAGACGATGAAGCAACTGCACTGTTTGATACGGGTAGTAGTGGCGATGTATGAGAGCGGTGCCGTCTCTTGCTCTTCCTTTGTTAAGCATTAAACTTTTTCAAATGCATGTTGTGGTAGTAGCTACGTACTCAGCCAGGTCAGGGCTCTGTCATGCTAGTGATAAACACATGGCTTCCTGCACAATGGATGAAATTTGATAGGTGTCTTTCTTTTAAACCCCCCCCCTATCGTAGCGATAATATCAGTGGCATTATTAGAGCAGTACCTTCCTGCTGTAGATGTGCTGTATTTCAGCCTCTCTGACCAAAACATTCATTGCCAAGGCGAGGTGATAGAAAAACTCGTGGAAATGATTTGACATTGGATGTTGCTGCTCTGCTTGGAATGTACTGTGTGCTGCATCAGCCAGAGCTGGAGTGGGAGGGCGCTATTCCCAATGTTTGAAATTCACTATTTTGAAGAAAAAAACCCAACAACAACCAAACTGTAAGAGCTATGCTCTGTTGCTTTACTCTTTACTAAATTACATGCCACTAGTTACAGGTGATTCAGTCCATAAGGATGTATTTGAAATGTCAAGTATCCCTCTGAAACTGAGATTCCCCTCTGAGGAATCTGTGAACGTGAAGCACCTGAGGAATTCCTCCCCAGTAATTCTGTAGTTTGTTCCGTCACCCACAGCTTAGCTCATCAGGAAACCCTTGGTAGTGTCGAAGAAGAAAGGGGACTTGTTCTTACCTTTGGAGGTCCAAAGCAGAGTTTTCTTAGGGCTGTACATCCAGGTTAGTGTCCTTTCTCAAAGGAAAGTGGTGTTCTAGAACCCTGTCTCTTCTCCTACAGCTGGTTTTAGTTACACATGGGCTTTAATGTTGTGAAACAATCCATTACCTTCACGCTTCTTTCACAGACTTAATGCTTCCAAAACATTTGCTGTGTGGAGACTTTCTTCCCACCCACGGCCCTTGGCTGCTGCTGGGCACAGTCACGCTCTGTTCACTGTCCCAGCCAGTGCTGGTGGGTGACAGCCAGGTGGTCTCCTGAGAGGACACCTTGGAGGAGAGGAGCTGGGGCAGAGGGAAGAGGCTGGTGGCCTCTGTGACTACTTACGTGGAGATGTGTACCTGTAGTAATGAAACAGCAAGTCAGCAGCTGCACAGGGGCTTGCACGCTGGCCAGCTAATACCCATTTTCTACTGCTGGCCATGCTTTTTAAAGCCTGAAAATCAAACCGCAGCGGTGGTGCTGGCCACTGAGATAGGCCTGAGCTAGGCTTGAGAGCTTGTGGTGCAGATAGGTGGGGAAAGAATAGGATGAAGGTTAGAAGAAGAGAAGCATAAACTTGGTAACTATAGGCGATATTGTCTTGCTTTTGGAAAGAAATTGTATAACTGGTATGTTTCAGTTGGTTTTTCTTGCTCTGCTGTAAGGTTCCAATGAATTTGGAGAGCGAATTCTTGAAAATCGGTGAAACTTGCAGCACTTCCATCGTAACAGTACGATGGCAGGGTCCCAGCAAATGTTGTAACATAAATTTATTGATGTCAGTGCTGGTTGTACGTGCCAATGATCTAAATATTGTTGCAGCTCTGAGAGCAGCAGCATGTGGTCTTCCTGAGAATGTCTTAAGTTATTATGTGTGTTACTAGAAATTGCCATGTATCCCTCTTTAAAAAGAGAGGCTGGTCTTGGAAATCAAAAGAGCTCATTTTTTTATCTATTAGCTTCACAAGGAGTTCCTTATAACTATAACCAGTGACCCAATGAGCCAAGTACCTCCATCAAATGTTTCACTTAATGATGTCTTTTATTACAGTTCAGCGACCCAGTAGACTAAGGATCTGCATGGTGAGCTAAGTGCCTCTGAAAGCTCAGCAGTAAAACGTTCTGCGTATCCAGTGCTGTGAAAATGTTCTCCTATGACTTGAATAGGCATTTTTTTAGTGTAGCTTAGAAGAAATTACACACAGCAAAACAAATCAGGAGAATCAGTGGCCACAAATCTGCAGGTAATAACACCCATTCTTAAACTAACTGCTAAGTTTTATATTTGGAGGTGATAGTTCTCTTAAGTGCAGTTCTACCTGGGCTGCTCTTCTTTCTTTTCCATTTTTTTTTAATGACCCCATGCAATTCTTCTTTCCTAGCTCTTGCAGACAAATGCACTCTTGGATTGGTTAGCTTGTGGAGTTTACCTTTTACAGGGCATTAGAGCGACCAGAAACCAAATAAGCTATGTTATGAGAATGGGCTATGGAAATAAACGTTTGTGTAATAAAGTGAATTGGCTGCCCTGAGTCATTTTCATCTTATTTCTTTGCTCTAATTGGAATTAATTACTTTTTGTTTGCATTTCCGTGTGGCCTTGCATGGTGTCTTGTAAAGCCTTGCCTTTTAACTTTTCCCCCCTATCTTACCTGTGCAACACGTCTGCTAACTACCTTGAAACAGCTGAGCCTGTGAAAGGGGGAAGATCTCCATCCGCGCCACCGCCTTTGTTGTGCCAGTCGTACACGTGCCACGTAAGTGCTGCTCGTAAACCAACCCGTGCTGGGGCGCAGAGATCCTTTTGTACTTTCTGAGGTACGTGGTACCTACGGCAATGAGGCATGACAAAGCTCTACAACTCAAGATTTTTATTTCTGGGGAAGTTCAGGTCCTTGAAGTCAGGTTTTTAACTCAAGCTTAGTGTCTTGGAAGAGGCCCCACTCAGTCTTACGTTAATGAGAGAGGTGTATTTGGCTTCATGTCAGAAAGAGGAATTCAGAGAGTTTGAAAAACCTTTGAAGACCGTTACATCTGTAATTGGTGTGTTTTGTCTTGGATGGAGAATTTGAAAGGTTTATTTCGAGAATATACACTCTTAAGGGCAGGAACTGTTACTCATCTGTGTTTGGAAAGCAGCACCAACACAATCTGGATAACAATAATACTACAGAAGGCTGAAAGAACAATTAAAGGGTGGAAATAATGACCTAAGGGAGGAACATTTATCTAGCACAATGACTGCATTTGGGGAGATCAGAGGGGAGAGAAAGACCGAGAGAGTTGTTAGAGAGGCTAATACTCCTGGAAGAAACATGTTGAAATCTCTGCTTACATTTGACTGAAATGATATCAGATGACTTGCAGAGAAATCCTTTGAAACGGAAAGAGGGGATTTGTCCTCGTTTGTGTTTCCTCCCAGGAGAGCCTGCCTTGTTCTTTGGTTCTTTCTCTTTCCTTCCTTCGTGCCTTGGGACAGGGAGATTCTGTCAGTAAAAGCCAGGCTGTATTTGCAGAGGCCAGGAGACGAAGCTGCCTTCTGCCTGGTGAACCCAGCCCGCCGTGGCTGCCCCTCCAGAGCAGCCTGGGTGTTCTCGAGGCAGCCGGCTTTCCTCCAGGCTGGCTACCACGGGAACCCCTCACGTCCTGACGGCACTTGCCAACTATTCCCCGTCTTCGTTACTGGTTTTACATGTTATCGAGACAAATTATCATGTTTCTGGAACAGCACGGGATGTGGGTCAGCCTTGACTGTGCGTTACAGGTGGGAGGATTGAGTCAGCGCGTTGTGGGGGTTTTCTAGGATTACAAGGGAGTTTGTGACTGAAGGCAGTCTGGGGTTCTCGGGTTGTCTGCTCTGGATCTCCAAGAAGCCTCTCTTACACAAGCTCTACTATGGACCTGAGCCTCAAATACCTCGTGACTAACAGACCTATTCAAATAAAACAGAATTTTGTTCTCTTTTTTTTTTATTTATAAGAAGCATAAAGCAGGGTGAGACCTTTTGCTCTTTTACTTATCTTCTGGAACACACCGAATATGTTTGTACATACACTTTTTTCTAAAATAATTACAATTTTTTTCCTGGCTACATTAGTTTGTTTTGTGGTACTTACGGCTTTCATGACAAGGCATTAAAACAAAGCAAAACAACTACAAAGTAACTACCAGGAAAAAACCATGGTTTTTCTAGTGTCCTTGGCCTCGGCTTTGTCACCCTAAAGTGATCGCTTCCTTTCTGAAGCTTTTTTTCTTGTTTTGTTTATATTATTTCTGTGTGTAGCTGATCACACGAAATCAACCTCCAAACAGTGCCAAAACGTAAATTTAACAAATTAGGTGAGGGGTAAGTTGGGGTGAAGTTTAAAGCATCGGTACAGTGATCCTTTAATAAAGCAATTTTAGTCTAAATAGTTGAAAATACCTGTTATTGAAATTCTGCTATTCACAAATCCCACTCTCGACAAATGGACAATGATTCTGTATTATTGGTTCCTTCCAAGGGTATAAATTGCAGAACATAGTTCTAGAGCAGCAGATGATCTCACTCAGTCTACCTCCCCCGTTCCCAGGCTGGCAACCTGTGACACCGCTGTGCTGTGCACCGCTGTGCTGTGCTGTGCTGTGCTGTGCTGTGCTGTGCTGTGCTGTACCATCCCAGCAGCCAGCTGTGCAGCGCTCCCTTGCAGCAGGGGCCCCTGTTCCTGCCTTGGAGTTGTTGCTCCATCCTGAACAAATCACTACCGGGTGCCTGTTGATGCTGTGCCGCCAGACTTCCTCAGAACCCTGGCACGCCAGCTGAGGTACCAGCCAGTTTTTCTGACAGCAAAGACAGCTGTGTTAAATCTGTTGCCCCAGAAAGTACAGTGGGCTTTCTTTTTAGTTTTCTTTTCTGCCTGCAGGATGCTCGAGAGGTAAGGTTGTGTCAAAGTTTGACGTATACAAACCAAAGAAATAGAAAACAGAAAAATTATCTTCCCTGTACTCTTTTTGGCAAAGGCTGTTTTCTTGGTTATTTTGAATATTGTGAAGGGTGTCGTTTGAGAAAAAAAGTCTCTCTTAAAATAACTTAATCCTAGCCCTGATGCCGCTGCTCTGTTTAGATTCCAATATTAGTATTTATGTGCCACTCTTGAACTAAAATTCTTGGATGTTTCCTATTTTCCTTCTGAAAACAATGTTTGGTAAGAATTGTTGATTATTTAGGTCTGTAGAGGTGGTTGTTGTCAACCAAGGTATAGCGGACTGCCTGGTGACCTTGCCTTGGTTTTGGCTGGGGTTTCTTCAGCCTGGGCTGACCAGGTCCAGCAGTCGCTTTCCTGTTTTGACATGTGTGGTCACTTTGCTGCTTTGGAACACGCAGACGAGATTGTGTCTTCTTTGACCTTTCCCCCTCCCCAACATATAGGTAACTCCTGAAAATCTTGGCGTGTTGGGTAAAGGTGACTTGGGAGTTTCATTTCTGATACAAAGAAAAGGAAAATTAAAGCAGAAATGTGTAGCATGATTTGGGGTGCAGGGAGTCTGAGCGGTAGTGAAAGGCGTGGAAAGGCAGCCGAGAGGCTCCCGTGAGGAATGAGGAGGGAGTGGGGAGGATCAGCGGGGTTCTCAGTAATGTAAGTGAGCAGAGGAGGGAGGCTAACGTAAAGCCATAAACAGAAATCGTGAGATGTGCCCCACCTCCTTTTCTGCAGGGTCAGTGCCTCTCAGCTTCAGTGTCTGAGGGTCTGCAGAGAGCTGAGGGGAGCTTGCAGCTGCAAACCCAAGTGTTGGGGGACGCGTAGGAGTATCTCCTTAGGAAGAACAGGACATTGCCGTAGAATATTTCAACCGAATTCGCCAAGTGAAAAAACAATTTGACATAGTTTGTGAGGCAGCTGTAGTGTTTGATTTTAAATAAAAACATTCTCCAATAATAAGCTTCCGTTTTCACAGCGTGAGCTGAATGAATTGATTAAAGATATTCAATCAATTATTCCATGCCATGTTTTTTGTCTGAAATCTATATCCATTGTAAAATACAACTATGTTAATTAAACAAAAATAAAAACCAGTATCACTTACTGTGACAGGTCCCTAAAATACATAACGGATAATTTATGCAGGCCTTGTTAATACTTCAAAGCAATGATAATAATCCAGCATACTTTATTTAGTTTTTTCCCCTTAGATTAAAAGTGAATCAGGATTAAATATTTATGAAACATAAATATCCTCCTGTGCTTCCTTTTTATTTTATTTTATTTTGGAGCTATTCCCCCTTCGTTAGCTCTTTCGCTTTCTGCTGTAGTTTGTGGGCTGATCCTAACAGACGTTTACAGCACTCGGTGTTTCTTGTTGTGGAACTCCAGCACGGGCAGTCCTACGCACCTTCTCCTGACATACAGCTGTGATGTGCTGCTTTGCTGTAGGATGCAGAGTGCTTCAAGAACTTCCCTTTGCTACACGTAGGTTGAGATCAAGTTGTGAAGAGCAGGACAGCTGTGGTGATGGAGTGCAAGATGCAAACACCACGGTACTGGTGAGAAAGGCCCTGCCTCGCTTTTGTTCCGCACCAACTCTCTTCTGCTTACACAAGTGGAAGGACCCCACTGCGGAACAGGAATCGTGCAGCACGGATGTCTGAAGCTCGGTGTTCCCTGGGGAACAGTGCTGCGTGAAATATTTTATAGAGGAACAGAAGTACGAGATGTTTGAACGTGCCTTGGGAATTCCCATGGGTGGCACGTGGTCTGTGTGCGTGGGTCTGTAGGCATGCCAGCAGCTACTGAATGGCCGTCAGCAGTTTCTGTTGTACAAACAGCGTCTTGTTTGGGGTCCTTCCCACAAACACTCTTTATTCCCGCTGGTGCAGAGTCCCTGTTTTACTGTATAATTGCAACCGACAGCTTGGATGGGTAGTATCCAGCAAACATTCAGCAGCATCAGGCACAGGGTGATTGATGTGAGTGTTGCACAGGGAGGCTCTTGCTCTCTGCAGGTTTTGGTTTGCAGCAGCATGATAAACAGTTGGTGTTACTGGAAGAGTCCTAACATCCTGCATGTCAAACTGAGAGCCATATTACCCTTTTATGGGGAATTTACTGATCCTGAAGCGTAGGAAGAGCAAGACGTGAACGGACGCGACTCTGACTCCAGCACTAGGTTTTTCTGCTGTTTTAGCCTGTTTCTATTACTAACTAATGCTAAAACCCACAGTCCTTACTGAGGCAGGGCACTGCAGCCGAGCCACCACGAGCACCGACAGCACCAGGAGTCTGCGTTCACCGTCCTGCTTTAGCTTGTGTCTGACCTGTCCAGATGGTTGTGCAAGGGCGTACGTACGTAGCAGAAACTGCCGTAGGCTTGATGGTGACTAGAGGAAGGTACAGTGAATAGGAAATAGGGGTTAGGACCTTCCTGGGACAATGGTGAAAATTCACCTAGTACTGCAAGTCCAACTTGCGTGCCAGGCTTCAGGACCGTCACCAAATTGCAGAGGGTTTTGTTCTGCAGAGCAGCAAAAATAAGAGGCTTGGAAAGTTTTCATGAAGGGCAGTTTTTCTTGTCCCACTGATGTGTGCTGGACCGGAATATGTCTATCAAGTAGCTTCCAGAGTTGCTTTCTCCAGCTTAGGTCCACTGTGATCAGAGTAGGCTGTGCTCTGTCTGAGGGTCAGGCCCTCTTCTACCTTTACTGTTTAAAAACGGTTTCTCAAATTTGTTGTCAGATTGCCCTTAGAAAACAAATCTTTTCTCTACAGGCTTACATGCAAGCGGTATTGCTGGGCTGGCACAGAAGTATTGAGGCTCATGCCAGCATCGCAGGGTTGTGTGGCTCTAGAATCTGATGCCCTTGAAAGTTCATCCGTAATTTTCTTGGCTTTTCTTGCTGTTAGTTTAATGCTCTTTGTCTGCCATTCCAAATTCCAGCAGATGTACCTGTACAGAATTTCCCTGGAAAACAACTATATCGGAGAAGGTAGAAATATTGTTAGAAATTTTGCAATGTGTCTAGACTATGGGCTTCAAATTAGGGGTTAATAAAAAGTGTTATTCAGTATTCCAGGAAATTGTCAGGATCACTGAGTATTGTACTGACGTGACCTGTGTTACGTTGAACTCACTCTT
>NW_010431155.1:69101-70850 GCF_000710305.1 Buceros rhinoceros silvestris | reverse complement strand
CTTTCCATGTTTCCAATAAAAACATCTAGCAGATTGTTCCAGAACGAGTGTCAAACTCAGTTAAAAATAAACCCCCTAATAACTGTAGTGTATATACTAAATATATCGCCCAAAAATATATCTCTCATGTTTAATTTTCATTGTATCAACCTTGAAATCTCCCTTGGGTCTTATGGAAAGTCGTGGTTTTCAGATATGGTTCCTGAAAGTTAAAATAATCCTTCCTCACTTGTAAGGCCCCTAATCCTATTTGTTTTACTCTCTTTTCGTTGCAACACTGCACCAGCTTTGTTCGAGCGCAGGATTTGTAAGTAACTAATTATAGTCCTGTTTTCCCCCTTGAAGCACCAACATTTGGCGCCTTGGTGAACAGCCCCTTTTCAACTACCCGGCCGTTCAGGGGAAGCGGTGGACTCGGTCTCGGAACAGTAGGATACTGCTGACAAGCTCTCTTGGACCACTTCACCCCTGCTCTCCAAATGGCAATCAGATGAGCCAGAGGGCAACTTCAGGAAAATATTTTTCTGTCGGAGAAGTAACATCTGCCTCCTTGGCAGCCTGCGCTGGCAGTTGTGTTGGAAGCTGTGGGCTTGCCCCGGGCCCTGCCGTGTATTTACATTGCTGAGAGGTTATCCTGAGCTCTGCTGGATCCCGTTACCTGATTTTGCAGTTTCGCTCTCTGATGCTTTGGCTACTTAACTCTTTATGGGTAACATGTAAAGTGAAAATGAAGTGTGCAGTGTGAGAGGAAAGGTATTTGAAAGTGTTAACAGGTAAATTCCTTTTTTATTAGAGAGTCAGCTTTTCTGATGTGTTTGGCCATATTTAGTTTGCTTCAGCCTGGCCGATTTCCCCATCGCTGCCTGAGCTCTTGAAGGCAATGCTCCCCACGTTTGTGTCTTCCGCTCTGCATCAGATTCTCTTTCGTGCTCTTACTTCTCATGCATTTTACTCTTTTCTTCTGAGTAACTGATTTTTGACTGGTGCTTCACTTCAGTGGAATGATGTTATTATAAAGACAATTATAAAGTAATCAGCACGGGCATATCAATATTTATTGAAATACTGAAAAAAAAATTCCATTGGCGATGAGAAACTCCTGGCAAGAACTGACATGACAATATGTATTTCACTGATACAGTAAGAGAACTTCAACTTCACCAAGTAACTCACTGCACATTCTAAGAGTTGCATGGATTTAAATCCAAGGCAGCTGCAGAACATCTGTAATACAAATAGTCAGACTTTACAGATTGTCTGTTTACAAACACAGAACAACTATAATAAACCAGCCAAAGCCAAACCCTTTGCATTTTAGTCTGCTTTTACTAATATGTCCTGCAATAAGGCGGTCAGAAGTAAATGTCTGGTTACAAAGTAGTTAACGATTAACACGAGGGGTATTTTTTTTTTTTGGCGATTCTTGTTTTGTTCTGTTTGCATACTTTGAGCAATCTGGTGGGATTCTTGGAACCACGGATGTGGGCAAATGTGTGTTAGTTTATCTGAAACGGTTTCCATTAAACTGCATGAAAAATTGTTCTTTTCTTTTACATCCTTATTTTAATTCTTTTGTCCCATATATAAATGATGGCGCTGTGAATGTACGTAGTTAGCAACGTTTTTTAAGCTTTTTTTCTTAATATAGCTTAATACAGCTTCACTGTAGCATTGCAATGGGAAAAAGGAGAAAATACAAACTGCCAACATTGGAAATATGCTCTGTTTTTCTTTCAGAAAGGAAAGAGT
>NW_010431155.1:52844-68985 GCF_000710305.1 Buceros rhinoceros silvestris | reverse complement strand
TATTTTGTACCCGTGGGTGAATGTATTTCTCAGCCACCGTCAGTCTCCACCTGCATCTTACTTTCTGTTAATTTAGTTTGTTTCAGGGAGAATGCTGATGTTTACTGCCTTCACGTCTGCTTTGTGGGGTGACTCGGGGAGCTGTGCTTGGGTTGCCTTTGGCGCGTACGACAGCACGCGTGCTCTGCGATATAAGGCAGGCAGCTAGGAGGGGCGGGCACTAGGCTTCGCTGTGTTTGTACCCGGCGCGTGGACAGAGTGTTAGAGCTGATTCATACAGGCGGCTAAAGTAGTGTGCTTTGTACTAATGCAGGTGTAATCACTGATGTCTTTGGTATACAATGTGTGAATGGTGGGAAAGAAGTAAGAGAAATGCACCTTTTCAAGTTCACGTGAAACAGAAAAAGCTATAACTCACATAATTTACAATAGATTTAAATAAACTACATTTAGGATTATGAAGATTTACAGACATTTAATCAAGTGAATGATCGTAATTTGTAAAGACCCTTGTGTGTCCCTGAACTATGTTCCACTGACTTGAAGACATGCTACAGTAAACACAGATATTTGGCTTCTTCATTCTGGCTAGATCTTGTACAAAGATGAAAACAAAGAACAATAAATTAGCATTATAATTGTCTACAGTGAAAACTATCATATACAATATAAATAAACCATTCAAAAGCCAGCAACATTCATGAAAAAAAATTAAAGGATTCGGATTTTATACAGTTTCTACAAGTGATTGTGCAGCCGATAATCTCAAAAATTAAAGTCAAAATGAAATAACCCTCTTGATTTTAGTGTCTCACGACATACAGTAATTAAGTACTGGTAAAATAATTACCAATTTAAAAGAAATAATAAGGAAATCACTGCTCTGCAATTTTATCACAGTTTTTCCCCCACAGGACCTAAAGAATGTAAACACTATGTTTTTGTTAATGTTAGAGATTAATACTTTATTTTAAATGTATGTTGATCCACACCTGCACAGTTACCTTTAAGGCAAGACTTATAACTGTGGCACTACACGTTAATACTGATACCTTCATTTGGACAGAGAGAGAATTGTTTGTTCTTCTCTAGTATTTGTTCTGCAGCAGACTTTGGCCTACACAGACACAGCAGTATCACTCTTCTTTCTTTGCATAAAAGATCTGTATTATCTAATTTGAAAAAGTTTCCTTAGATATTGGATGTTTGAGTTGAAATTTATTTGTTTAATTGCTGGCAATTTTAAAGATAATTTCTTAAGCTCCATGGCATCATCAGCTCATACAATCAATTTGTCGTTTGTACTTGCATCACTAAATGCATTTTTTTAAATTTTATTTTTAGTCTTTTCAACATCAGTATTTGGTGTCCTTCCTTTTTTTTTTTTGTTTTTGGCCAAAGAAGCTGTTGTTTGTGATGCCCCAAATGTCTTCATTTCCTTTATTTGGAAATGGCCATGATTATATTGCAGAGCCGTATTTTGGCCACCTTCCTGGATAAGTACGTAGTTGGATTGGCTGGTGTGTTTCGGACTATTTGTCTTAGCTGTTTGAGAGCTCTGCAATGACAGTAGTAGAAGAGGGATACTGCCTGGTAGAACAACATGAACACGTGACAAAACAAACCTCAGAACACAGTAAGAATGCCAAGCTAACTGGACGACGGACTCCTCATAGTAGCGGTTTGCAGGCCCGAGAGACCAACAGTCACAGCCAGTCTCCTAGGAGTTAGTGGTGATACTCCGTAGCACTCTCCGACAGCTTGTTCCACGGGTGCCACGTCATTTGTCACAGAAGCAGTGGGCGTTGGGTCCTCGGAAGGATGACAGGAGATGCCATAGGCGCAGTGTTGCATCTGTTGTAACTGTTCGGAAGTCCTGCTCTCCAGTGACGGAATTCAGTGCGCTCAGATTCCCCACCGTCTTGGCGTGATAATACGGATCAGGTTTTTTTCTCCCAGGTTTCTTCATATTGGCAATCGGCAGAGTTAAATATACAAGAATCATTGTCCTTTTTCACGTTGACATTGGTGATGGTATCCACTTGTTAAGTTCACTTCACTTCGGTATAAAGTCCTGTATAGATTCCTTTGGGGGCCTGTAGCATATGATTCACAGTTTGCAATACAAATACCCTGATACATCACTTATTTACTATTAGTAGTTGATTATTATACCATTTTGCAAAGTCTTAAAACCGTGTTTTAATTAGTGTTGCTCGGAGCAGTTCAGAATATATTTTTTTCCTCGAAAGCAGAAGCTCTAATAGGTGTAGTTTATGCTCTCTTTGCGTGCAGCATTTCGATGAGCAGGTTGTTACACGGCACGTCCCCGTTCAGGTGTTTGTAGTAGAGGTACTCTTCAGCCTGCATGCTGATGGCCCGGATTTCGGGTAGTCGCAGGAGAAGCTGCCCAAATTTGTCTGTTTGCTGTGGGTAGTTACACATCGTGTAGTCCAGCAGAGCAGCATTCACTTGTTCCTGAACACCTTCCACAAGCTGGAAGTTCTCAAGATTTTTGACATCTGAATGATAATAAAGAAAAGGGTAACAATTCAGTTGCATTTTAATTCCTGTTTATGAAGGCAATGTTTCACTAAATGGATGTGGTGGGTTTTTTTCCTCCTGACAAAAGCATACTTTACAAGCTGCTGAATATTCAGTGAACCCTTTTGCCAACTTTCCTGGGAAAATGATCACAAAAGAGCTTTAGCGGCGTGTCTTGTTGAAATTCTGCATATACCTCAAATCAATTAGACACCGATGGAGTCTGAGCAAGGTCAGCTCTTTTCATAGCTTACAAAAAGAAAGGTTGAGGATTCCTAAAGTAGGAGACCGTAATATATTGCTAGCAAATGAGTCCCAAGAGGAAGCCCTATCTTTAACCTAGTATGTTACACAATTCATATAATTCTGTATTAATTTTTCTGACCCAAGGTGAAATCTGTGTCCAGGGTATGATGTAGTTAATTCTAATAAAAAGTGACAGGGTTCTTGTTTCTGTTTGACATTTTCTAAATGATTCTGAAAGCCTTTGACTTGTCTAGCCTATGTTAATGAACCATCTGGTACACTCCAGTGACTGCCAAAATAATCTTCCCTACTAGAAACCCTCTAAAATATATATTTCACTGACTAATGATCTTTATGAAATGAAATCACTGTCCTTTGGGTGGAATACCAGATAAGAATGGTGCCCTTTAACCTGAATATGGTTTCTGAAATCCAACACTGTTTTTTTTTTTTTTTTTTTTTTTTTTTTGGTGTTGGACAACAGGGGCATTGACATCAGTAGGGCAGGTACGGTTTGTTCACTCTGCCCCTGTTTGATTATCTTCTGTTCCTATACAACAAGTTCAAGCTCTGGAAATGCTGGTCAGAGATAAATGCCGGTGTATTAACTGCTCATTATTTGCTTCCCTGTGTGAAAATTAGTCTGCTGGCATCGTCTTTCGATTCTGGAGACTGCAGAAGTTATTCTAAAGCTTGCAAATTAGAGTGCTGCTCTAATGCAGGGAGAGCAAAGTGATCAAAGTGTTCGTGCTGGGAGAACTTGTTTTGGTTGGTGTCTGATCGCTTACACCGCCAGTGGAGTACCGTAGCACAGTTTCTTGTAATGCTAAAGTGTCGTGATAATGAGCATAACTACACTGCTAATTCACTTTGCATGAAGACAAATCTGCGCTTCTGTGGATGGTCTTGGAGCAGAGGAGATGGGGGATTTGGCAGAATTTGGTTCATTGTAAAAGGCAGCCTTTGATTGGAGGGGAAATGAGTGTTTTCCTTTGCAAAACAGGAACACATGTTGGTTCCCCAACCCATCAGCAGCCTGGGAGGCTGCTGCAAATTTGGTCTCACTGCATCTTTTCCTAGAAGTGCTTTAAAGACAGCGAATACTGGTTCCTGCACAAAACTGTGTGCTGGAATACGAGGGAAATGGTGGGTGGAGGCAAACATTTTCTTCAGGACAAGAGGACAGGAGGGTGCCAAGGCTCCCCATGGCAGGCCAGGGTAGCCGGAGTGACGGGCTTTGCACAGGAGCCTTCCTGGAGTGCGCTGGCTGCCTCCAGGTTCATTCTTGCTTGAGTTGGGGTGTTTCCTGCTGTGGTCGTTACTGCCTGCCTCTTTCCTGTCCCAGTTTCACTGTGGAAATGAAGCAAGTGGCTCCTGGGTGTGTGCTGCTCGTTTGGGAACTGAGGAGCGACCTCCATCCACGTTTTGCTGGCTGGCTGAAGGAACTCGCTCGCAATACTCACATTGTGATGGCTGTCCAACAAGAATCGTCTGAACTTTGCACTAGCCAGATTGAGGAGAACCAGAAACTTCAAAACCTGCTACGCAGGGTCCCTTAGCTATTCAAACTCATTTATCCAAAGTCTTTCGGCCAGTGTCTCTGGAGATCTTTGGATAATCACATTTTCCTGTATTACACTGAACATTTTCTCACGCCAAATATAGCTGGTTTTGTTATTTTATGCACCTATAACTATAGGTTATACTCTACTATAACTCCCAAGGTATTTTTGTAGTGAGTGTAACCTGGTTTAAAAAATCGGGTGTTCCAAGCGTATTTTTATAAAGTTAAGAAAGAAACAGTATCGACAAGTTGCTTTCAGCTGCAAAATGCAATTGTGAATTAATTATTAGAACATAAGAAATCCCCACAGAAAACAGCGACTGCGCTGGAGATTAAACAGTGTTAAACAGCAAGATAAGGTTTATAATGATTTCAGAATCAGTATTTCAAACTTTCTCACTGTTAAAAATACCTTTAAACATCAGAAAGTTTTAGAAACTGTTAGCTGATTCAACCCCCTTTCAATGCAAAGGGCACCTTTCTGGTTTGAATCACGCTGTGAGATTAGATTGTGCTGACTTCTTGGAAAACCAAGTTCATTCTTATTTTCCTCTCTGTCTAAATGTTATTGTATGGAATGTATATTTATTGGCATCAACACAAAATCAACTTTTACAAAGATCAAGAAGAAAGAAAATCTGAGAATTGCAAATTTTCAGTATTTTCCTGCAAAAGTGGTGAATTCAATGTACGTTTTATAGAGATACTTTCTGGTTTCAGCTGTAATGATATCACACTTCAATTCAAAAAGGAGGCATAATATTCCACCTCAATTACCCTCATACACTAGGTGTTCCTGTTGTATAAGTGTTCGTGGCTGAATTGCAGAGAAGTTGCAGAACTATGGGAGAAGGAGGTTGCTGGGGTTTTTTTTTCCCCCTCATCTCAGTAGACAGTTCTTTAAACACATATGTGGCACCTACATATACGTAAGCACTGAAGTCAGATGTAAAAGTAATCCTATTAACTCTTAACATTAAAGAAAAAGTAGTTCTGGGGCTTCTATACCTCATCCAACCTGAAGAAATACTTTCGATGTATTTTCTCTACACAAATTCTTGATATTTGTGGTGAGCCTTGGTGCTTGTAAATGAGATGTTATTAGGTAACTAGTGAAAATATGTAGAATTTGCCTGACTGTTTCTATACAAAATCAGATATTCATAATCCAAGTGAATACACTTTAGACATCACTGCACGATTCATAGACTCATAGAGTGCTTTGGGTTGGAAAGGACCTTTAAACGTCATCTAGTCCAACCCCCCTGCAGTGAGCAGGGACATTTTCAACTAGATCAGATTGCTCAGAGCCCCATCCAACCTGACCTGGAATGTTTCCAGGGATGAGGCATCTACCACCTCTCTGGGCAACCTGGGCCAATGTCTCACCACCCTCACCGTAAAAAAATTTCTTCCTTTTATCTAGTCTAAACCTCCCCTCTTTTTGTTTAAAACCATCACCCCTTGTCCTGTTGCAACAGACCTGTTTCTTATAGGCCCTTCTGTAAGAACTAAATGGCTGCAGTAAGGTCTCCCCAGAGCTTTCTCTTCAGGCTGAACAACCCCAACTCTCACAGCCCGTCCTCACGGCAGAGGTGCTCCATCCCTCTGATCACTTTTGCAGCCCTTCTCTGGACCCCCTCCAACAGGTTCCTGTCCTTGCGCTGAGGACTGCGGAGCTGGACACAGCACTCCAAGGTGAGGTCCCACCAGAGCAGAGCGGCAGGACTCTGCAGGACTCTCCAGGACTGCAATCGTAGTAGTGGGGATGTAGAAGCAACCCGATCACCAGCTACGTATTTTGGAGTGAGTCTTCATGAAGTAACCAAGATTTTTGGCTATGGCTTTTGGTAAGTGCTCTCATCGCATGTACACTGACAATAATTGCTGCAGTAAAGCAAAGGAGAAAAATTGAACAGCGAGAGAGGTCAAAGGCGGTGTGCTGAGACCACTGCGCAAAGCTCCACTGCCGTGTCTTGAGCTCTTGTACGGTGTTTTGTGTATTGTCAGAAAGGAGGTTTGCCAAACACATAGTTGCAATATAAAGCACGTAGTTATTTTTGAGAGAGATTCACAAACTCTAGCTCTAATAAAGATGAATAACAACGAAGGAAAGCCATGTGAATATTAAGTTCTTGCCAGTAGCTCCAAGTTCTGCAGGTAGAACGAGAAATAGCACACAGTTTCCACTGCCGGTGCTTGGTATTCAGCTGGTAGTGATACAAGTGTTGTTAAATAAGAACTTTGGTTTGTAAGTAGATGGTGTTCCTGTGCTTTGGGTTTGTTTTTGTCCTTGGTATTTATTGTGTAACTCTGGCTAAAGGTACATGATACAGTTTTCCAAGTTTTTCCCTTTTTAAATGCTAACGACTTGACTTGGTGAAACATCAGGCAGTGCTGGTGTAAGTCTGCTGAAGGCAGTGGGGTACAATGAGCATGGATTCTTCTGATCCGGACTTTCGTGTAATTCTTCATTCTCGTCTGCTTTTTAGAAATGGAATGTCTCTTATCAATCTGTACATCAGTTAGTAACAATTTGAAGTACATGTGTTTAAGCTTAATGCAAGAAATCATTTTCCGAGGTTTAGACACTTGTAAATTAAATGAGCAGGAAGAGGTCTCCCCCGCTCCCACCCACACACCCTTTAAATCCGAGCAGCGAGAAAAAGTGTTTAGTGTTGCTACAATAAGCATCAGTCTCTTATCTCTTCTACTTTATTCACTCAGGGACTAATTACCAACTTTTTACATGAAACAGCCTTACTGTGAGCTCACAGTGGGGCGCACATCTTTTTCTATCCTTATTGGAAAGTAAACCCTTAGGTCTTCTGGAATATATTATATGTTTTACCAGAAATAGCAATTGCTTTTCTGTCAAACAAAGAATTTTTGTTCTCTATAGCTTACTTTTGACGATTAAGACAAAAACGGTATTATAGTGTGTCAGGATCTGCTCCGCAGTCATAGTAAAGATCAGCTATTCCCAGAAATCCCCCATTTTGATTGTTTCCTACATCTGCTATAAAGCTGTGCATGAAACTGGAACTGCACACAACATTCAGCCCGAGGAGAATGCGTTTGCATATTTTCCCCAAAAATGGGTCTGGTCTTTAGAGGGGGGAAATACTCGGGTTTCAGAGAGATTTTCTCCCTCTCATATTCCAAACATGAAATGCTGAAGATTTGGTGATCTGCTAATCTGTAGAGAGCTTCCCTTGGCCTGGGAATTTTGAAAAGAAAAAATGAAACAGAATGAGAGATTTATATTTGAAAAATAACAACTCCTTAGGAGCGGCGTAAATATTTCCCAAAGAAAGATGGTTAAATTTTACTGCTCGTGTCTTTTATCAGATTCTCTTTCTACATGAAGCGGCGACGAGGTGCTAGCACTCGCAGCTCGGCTGCCTCTCCGCATCTGGCAGCACTGCAAGCTCTAGTGCTGCAAGGGCAAAACAAGGTTGTGTTTAGGCTTCTCCGTGGGAAGCAATTTCTCACTTTCATAGGGCCGGAAACAGTCTCACAGCTACTCCAGGCAACAGGACTTGGTACCAGCCTGGGGTGAGCCTCCTCACCCTGAATGGGCTGACGAGCCCCATCCTTGAAGGACTTTGTGAAACCTCGGTCGGTCCCAAGGCTTAGCAGCTCCACCCAGGATGGGCAGTTGAAACACAGCTTTTTCCTCGTTTCTTTGCCCGCTTTCTGCTAGCCTTGCAAACCTTCTGGGTTACGGACTTAAAACAGGTAGATTTTGACATGCGATAAAAAATCTTTTGAGGGCAAGAGTAGTAATGGTTGATAAAGTACCAATCTCTGAAAATTACCCACAATTCTCCTTCACTGAGGCTAATGGCCACGCAGTGGTTCCATATAGCACATCCGTCACAGAGGGAGATGTATGCCATCCTATAGCTAAGCCTGCTTGGCAGACAAAATGCTATAATGAAGGAAGATTTATGGGAAAGGTAAGCTCCTTACTGCGGAGTGCTCCTCAGGTTTATGGCAGCAGGGTTGTGCTGAATATTACTTACTTAGAAGTCATGGGAAACAGCTTTTGATAGATGTTTGTTAATCAGGGGCAAGGTGCTACCTTGAAAAACCTTTACATTATAACAACAGAAACCACTTTTAGTTTCTTAAGATCCCCAAGCCCAAACTGAATGTGTAGAAAACTTTTCCTGTCTCTAGACGGGTTGTTTTGGTTTTTGTTTCTGGCAGTGGTTAAAGCTATCTGTAACAGTGCAACAATTGATCTCTGTTTATTTGGGTCATAAAGAAATTTCCATTTTTAGTTGAATCTGACATCAGACAATGGGCACATTGTTTTGAAACCTTGATTAAATTCTTCTATAGCAATGTATTTCCTGCACACCTAAATACTGTGCAAAATTATGTTTATTTTAAAAGTGAGAACAAGCTGCTTAGGAGAGAAGAAACTGTAATCTGTAGTCCGGATCCTAATTTATCCTCTTAGTATTCACTCTCGATGGACCTCTGGTTTGTTTCAGACAACTCACACAACGAAAACATATTTTGGCGGTGTTTTATAATCACAGGCTTCTTCCTAGTGTTATTTAAAATACTGAAGCGTATTTTTCTATTCCCAAAAGATTGTGAAATGACAGATTCTTACTGAGAATATACTTTCCTAATGTCTGTTAAGAACCATGCTTATTGACTTTTGTGAAGAGTTTTGTAATTGCTTTTGCTAAGCGCTGCAGTGGAAAGGGAGATGTGGGGAAATAAGCTGGATTCCTCTCTGTGCAGCTGAGATTATTTTACTATATTTCAGCTGCTTTTTGCAGTCCCAGTAAAAACAAAGAGCAAAGCCTGATTTGATCTCTTGAATCTTTGACTGGAGTAATTACTGAGTCATCACTCAGGAAAATGAAACAGTTTGGCTTTCAACACCTCACTCTGAGTTGACTGACTTGAAAGTTAAACAAACAAACAAAATCTCCTCCTGCTTCTCGTTCTGGCATCCTAGGATCCAACGTACTTATTACTTGCAAACGAGGCATACGTGATGTGGTGGACATTGAAATAAAACAAAACAAGATCCTGACAGGCTTTTTCAGAGGAAGAGTCGCTCTCAAGTCCTGGCCCAAAGTGTGCAGCCAACTACACCCTTAAATAAATACTACACCCTTAAATAAATACTACACCCTTAAATAAAGCCCAGAGTTTCTCACTGAGACTCGTGAGGGAGAAGCATGGCTAGATCCAGCCACCCAGCCAGGGGTGTGGAGAGCCAGCTGGGACAGCTGGTTGATGAAACTATGGCCCAGCCCAAAAGATGCCACATCAGAACAGAGGCACCGAGTCCCAGGGAGCGGCTGGCACATCCTCTTAGCAATGCCTAGACTCCAGTTCCTCCTCTTCCACCTTTGACAGCCTCCCCTGTGCCTGGAGTTATGCCCCTGCTGATGTCCCAGGCTTGCTTCTGCTTTGGGTGAAGGATGCACCATGTTGCTTGTCTCTTACTTGTCTGGGACCTGTCTATTGCCTGAAGGCTTATCGGCAGGTGTTTTAATCTATACTGAAGTGTCCGCTGCTAGGCTTAAGTTCCATGTGGGAGAGTAGCTGCTGCTTTCTTTGAAGATGTGACAGAGAAACAGGAACTCAAACAGCACTTGCTCTGTTGTGACTTCAAGAAAATTTCCCAAACAACTGGAGTCTCCCCCATGCGATTTAGCTGTGGCTGGCTACAGGCTGTTCTCGGTGAAGGTGCGCTTCAGTCTTTGGGTTGAAGCTCTGCTGCTGCACTGAAAAAAATAGCCTTAGACGATTTAAGCCCAAATTTATAGCCTGCCTCTGTTGGCTGGTGCTGAGGGAACTTGCCCGGGCTGATGTGGGTTTCTGGTTCCTCCTTGCAGGTTTGTATATTTGACCTACTGACCACTTAAGATAAATGACAGATTAATCCTAGAAAAAATGTCTCAGTCTAAGTCTCTCTTTTCCAGGGGAAAATTGTGTAACCACTATCCTGTGGAGCCATGGTCGTATTTGGATGCTGACACACATTGATTTAGCGAAGTGCTCACGGATAAACTGAGAAAGAACGTGAATCAAAACTAATTTTTCCAAACCCCTCACCTAATCCCAGGTTCGTATTATACATATGACTTTCAAATATTCAGTTGGAGTAAGCACAGGTACGAAAACTAGTATGTTAATTATAATACGATTAAATTATAATATGATTAAATATCAGCAGACTTTAATATATATACATGTATGTGTGTATATATATATATATGCTTAAATGCAGGCACATCTACAGCCATAGCACTACTTTATCTCACAGTTACGGTTACCAGGAAGAAGTATCACATTTGATCATAGCAGAAACTAGTCTTCTGGTAAGAGTTGGAAAAATTGGAATAAATAGTCAAAGTATTGAACCAAATGGTTTCCCCAGTTAATTTCAGAAACATCTTTTTAATCTTCAATAGCACGTGAACAGCACAGGATTGCTGGTGTTTTAAGGGAACTGGCTATCAATGTCTACAATTTAGAGGATGCAAATCGTTTAAGATGTCATAAATATGTATGAAGTCCCTGGGGATGGTGATAGGAACATCATATAAAATCCCTGAAGTTACGGACTGAGGCAGAAAGGGTGTTAAGTACAACTTGCAACGATAGACAGTGTGGTATAATGTAGAGAGCAGCAAGAAACAAGCTATTATTTAGCTGAGAAGAAGCCTACTGTTGATGGAAAGAAGGAATGACAGATTTGGAAAGATTTGCTAGAAAATATTTACTCTGCATTTGCTTAGACTTTGCAAATTTGTGAATGATTGGATTTATTGCACTCCCTTTCTGTCCCTCCCCTGCTCCTCAAGTACTGTTTAAAATAGGAACAATGGAGCAGGTTAATCTCAGAGGTGTTTCTACTGCTGGAAATACACTGGAAATACACCAAGGGGTGTTACAGTCCTAGACGAAGAAATATAAATATTTTCTTGAAAAATATCGAATATAAATTTCTACTGAGGTTAAAACACTGAAGTGCAGCTGCCACTGAACCCCTTTTGAGTTGCAGGCTGTATCCTTTTATAAAGCCCATCTGTCTCTGCAGAGTATAAAAAATGCATGATCATAAAAAGCAGTACTCCTTAGGGGAAAAAATCTCTCTGTACTAATCTTGTAGTCACTTTACAAAACAGTTTTTAATCCCAAATTTGCATTTGATTTCCAGTCAGGAACTTTTGTGGGTTTTGCAAAGTTTTCTTATTCTATTAGAATAAGATATGAGGTACAGTTTGTTCAGGTGGCAAGTCCAGACTATGAATAAACCAACGTTATCATATGAAAGAGAATTAAACAGGCAGATCCAAGTGGGGATATATTAAGCCAAATTTAAGCTCCAGTAGTTGAATTTAGCCTGTACTAGATGTCTGCTTTGCCTCAGGATATATCCAGCTTTCCAGCTAATCGACTGAGGAAAACCGCCTCAGGTATGATAAAATTTACAAGAGAGCTCAGTCAAATAGCTCTTGTTATAAATACTAGCTTAAAGGCATTCTTCTGGTCTTTGGGATCAGGACTGTATTTGCATTTAATTATTATATTTCAAACTTTTTTAAACTTGGTTAAAAATATTAGATCAGCCAGTTACATCGTTAGAGTGGTTTCCAGGTAAGGGTAGGACTTCATACCTCTTTTTTATTACTTGGTGAATTTTGTTTGGGTTTATCCTTTTGTTTAGATCCCAAGTCCCACAGGAGCAAAAATTATTAAAAAATACTCTCTTTGAAAGAAGAAAATACAGTCAAGCAAGGTATTTTAGTGATATGCTGATCTAAGGGTACAATACTATGACTTTCTGTCAACATAACTGACAAGTAATTCAGAGCTTTAAGTCTTTTTTTGAGATAAGTGTGAGACAACGAACCGATCATTTTTCAGACACTGATTTCAAAGACCTATTTTCTCCCCTTTTTTTAGACTTTAAGGACGTTATTTTACTAGTTTTATGTGCTAGTATTTGCACTAACAGGGTTATTCTTCCAGTGAGTTAAGTTGTACCAGTGGAAGGTGATTCTAGTTTAGAAAGAAGAGGAAAAAGATAATCACCTCTGCCCGCGTAAGATATGGGAAGTGGAAATCAGCAAAACTAATATCTGACATAATTTTGTTGAAAAATGTAAAGTAAAATGCATTTATTTAATTGCTCAGTGCTGAGAGTACTACAGTAGAAGTATTAGCCAAACATTTGGATTGTACTATTATTATTTAGAAGAGCTAGACTCTGCTTTGGGCAGTTACTGTCACTTGCTCTGTACCTGCAGACAGCTCTCAAGACCACCGGTGGTACTTTGTAGCCCTTGTCTCAGACGCTGTTTCAATTCCCTATCGAATTAGCATTGACAACAAAACTTGCCGGCTTAGATGAAAAGTGCCGATGAGCTTGGTCCCATCACGTGCACGTGTGTATCAGTCACCAGATCGTTACCATGCCTGACTGCAATCAAGCCCACGAATTTGCTTAAATGCAATGCGCCGCGCACTGATGCTCCTCACTGAGTGACAGCCGAGCCGCTGGCCCGGGGACAGGGCTCCTGCCCGCTCCTCCCCGTCCCCTTGCCTGACCCAGGCTGCTGGGCCTCCTGCTAGGTGGCAGAAAAAGGGAACACTTTGTTCTCCTGTACAGTCTTGCTTTCATGGACAGTAAACACAGCTCAGTGTTACAACTAAGTAATTTTCTGCTGCGGTATTTCGAAGCGTATTGTTTCTGACAGCGCCTATTGATCTGAGCGGAAGTTGCAGATTTCATTTTTTTTACTGTGGCATATGTCTGTCCTTAGGTGTTGAAGTGGTTTGGTAAATGGGAGTGACAGAAGCCCAAGTGGGAACACCTGCAGCTGTGCTGGCACTCTGCAGGCGTCGGTGCCAGTCCGCAGGAAATACTGGAGAGGCGCCCAGGTGTGGGTCAGCCTTGGGACTCTTTCTCCAGAGACTTTGCTGTGTATACCAGTGTTCTTTGTCCTCATTACTTACTCTTTTAAACATACAAATATGAAAGCTAAAGAAAAACCTTCCTGAAAGTCTCTCTGGCAACATGGTTGCTTATCCGTTAAACAGAGAAGTTTGGAGCAGAAATACTCAGACCTGCCTTTCACATCTGAGGCTCTTGCAAGAGAGTTTGATTTCTCAGCTACCTCTGATTTCGTGACGAGAAGCACTGATCAGAAAGGACTGGAGGCTCTCAGATAAGGCGGTGCCTCAGTGCATTTTTAACATTTCAATTGCTCAGTAAGGAATGGCAGAAATAAGGCAGATAAACTCCAGGTTTGTTCTCACTTCTCAGATCCGACTCAAATGGTTGGTCAGATATGGATGACGTGTTTCCAAAGACAACGCAGTCAGAGGTTTAACATGAGGAGCATGAATTTAGGGGCTCCAGACCCCCATTAGCCTCTGGCTGGAGCTGCCCCTAGTGCAGTGCCTAAAGCCTCACGTTCCCTGCACAAGAGAGGTATTTTTGGTCCGCTGATGCCACATGCCAGATGCAGGGAGCAAGTGCGCCCCCGGCACTGTGCGGTTTCTGCTGTGGTGGTCTGCAGAGGGGCTGGGGAGCGCAAGGGAGCTCAGCCTTCTGCAGACAGAGGTTTGCAGAGGTTTTTCTGCCCTGGCCAGGCTCGCTCCACCAGTGCCATGCGGATCCTCAGGGTCCTGGCAATGCTCTGCCAAGGCCCTCGATGCTTTACTGAGTTAGGCTGTGGGTTTTGCATTTATTGCTTAGGATCTGGAAGGATTTTTAATTCTAGATCCACCTCTATCTAAATCAATATTCACTGGATTAAGGTTGGTTCTAACTAGATCTCACCGTGCTCTTGAGAGCAGGAGTGTTTCCCCACCTGTATGTATTTTTTGACAGACAGGACTGCGAATTGCCATTTGGAATAGAATTTCTGTTCTAGTTTTCCTTTTATGGTAAAAGTTATGTGAGTTTGTACTATAAAAATTGTAAAAGCAATTTGGGTTTCTTACTTTAAAGGTTAGTTTTCTTGCAAGTTATGTCCAGGCCAAGAAATAATGCTTTCCTGTAAGCTGGTGGCCGTGGCAGACAGAGGGATGTGTGTTTGTCAGTGCACAATTCATGTCAGGACACGTGTGCATCCTTATGCTTTAGGCTCATGGAAAGGCACAGGCCTTCAGATCTGAGGTATGCAGCAGCCAACAGTGCATTTATAGCTGTAAATCACCCCAGGCTGAAAACGCCAGAGTAACGGCTAGCTCCTGCCGCCAGACTGGCAGAACTGGCCTCCCGCCCTGCAGGGACTCCGACCCAGTCGCTGGGGAAATGGCCTGAAGCATCAGGTGGCCTGGATGTCTTCAAGGTAATACACTCACGGTTACTATTGTTCTTGCCTTTCGTGGTTTACATTCACTAACTGGAAGTTACAGTGTTCTCAGAGACAAATAAATATGTTTAAACCAAAAATTAAACTTTTTTTTCTAAACTGTGTGTCGAAAAGCAACTTGGTTCTTCTCCTAGTGCGTGGTCCTCGAGGCACCTCTGAGTCTGTGGTAACACTGCAGCATCTCTTTCGTCTCTGTTCTATCTGTGCACTTATCCCAAAGACTATTGGTCTGTTCACCTTAGTCAAAGTCAGCTTACTTCGACTAGCGCGATATAGACTAGTTCAACAAAGATTAACACAGTTCCTACCACTTCTGTCCAGCCAAGCCTAATGAGCTTACAGTTAAGCACAGCCCAGCGATACTTTATTTATTTTGATATTAATTTCATGTCTCAGCTTCAGGTTTAAAAAAATACACAGATCCCAGCACAGAAAATACAAATCAAGCCTGACATCTGGAAAAAAAAGAAATCACGTACTGGAAAAACTTGACTTAGAATCCAGTGGTGTCAAAAATCCTAGATATTTGTTGTTTCAAATTCAGACGTTCTTCATTTTGACCAAAATAGCGGCCATTTATAGTGTACCTTACCACTGGTGACTATTTAACAGCGAGGGGCTCTCACAGCGTGGTACTCTTTACGTGCACAGTAATGAAAGTTGGCTATTGATTTTTCTGTAGCTGCTTGTAACTATTATAGTTGATACATCAATAGAAAAGGAAAGCACAATGTTTCACAGGAGGCAGAAAATCAGAGAATACATGATGCTGTGACAGTAAATCATAGCATAATCTCAAGAATTGATAGACGGTTAGTGCTAACTCGAAACCCATGGCTTTCTCTGAAAAGACCAGCCTGTAATCGCCCCATACGTTCTAACAGACTGACTGCCCGTAATAGTGGTAAAGGACACAACACTATGTTTCATCTTCAGAATAATGGTTTCCATGAGCCAGCTTGTTTTGTTGTGGTGGAATTCGTTTTGTGTGTTGCTGCAGAAGGAGGGAGAAAGTTTGAGTGCAGTTTAGACTAATACTTAAAGGTTGCAGGGGGAAAAAAAACTTCTTGAGGTTTTTTTTTTTTCCAAAAAAGAGCACAGAGGTTTTTGTTTTAAAAAAAAAGAGAAGCTGTCATTAATTTTTAACTTGCAAAAGTCTGCAGTTAGTTGAAAAGAAAACACGAAAGAGCTGATTATTCTTGAGATCAAAATATTGCAGCTGTTTTGTCAAGAAAGGCAAATGCAGAGAAAATACATTTACTATGGCTGTTTCCAGTTCTACAGCATCCTGAAAGTGAGCCAAAGGCACGTAAGTAATTGAAAGCTCTTTAAAGTGTCTGCTTCTCTCTGCTGTGTTTTTGAGGGGCATGATAATCTCTGAATCTTACACTATGCCCAGTGAATTTTTAGCAGGAAT
>NW_010431155.1:52406-52717 GCF_000710305.1 Buceros rhinoceros silvestris | reverse complement strand
GGAATGCGCTTAATTGCACTGTTCACTCTTTACTCCCTTTACTCACCTCTGGTAGTTTTATCTGTGGTTTTAATTAATTGTGAAGGGTCTTTTTTAACCACAATAGAAAGGGTGGAAGAAACACAGGTCACCGTAGCAGCTGGAGCGTAGTGTGCAGTCTAGAGTTTATCTGTGGTTTTAATTAATTGTGAAGGGTCTTTTTTAACCACAATAGAAAGGGTGGAAGAAACACAGGTCACCGTAGCAGCTGGAGCGTAGTGTGCAGTCTAGAGGTAACCTCAGCAGCCTTCCTCTCTGAAAGAGGGTTTTTC
>NW_010431155.1:45441-52306 GCF_000710305.1 Buceros rhinoceros silvestris | reverse complement strand
AAGAGTGTTTTCAGTGGGCGGTATTGTTTTCCAGCACTCGAGGGTATGTGAGTCTGATAACCGTCCTTTTCAACCTTGCTGGTGACTCCATCCTCTAAAGCCAAATGTCTCCCAGAAGAGATGGACTTAGACAAGAGGAAAGAACTTTCTCAAACTACCACCCTTGCAGCCTGCCTCAGGCTGGACTTAAGAACAGTCTGTATCATTTGTTCTGCTTAGGCTATGGGTTTTCTTCCAGTGAAAGACTGGAGAGCATCATCTGTCTTCTCCTGAGCAATTCTCTGACCTATATTACGATTTCTGGTGTTGGGAGAGAGGAAAGGTGTTGTAGTGACATTCCCCATTCTGGTGTTAAAATCTTTCTTTCTTCTTTCTTTTTCTTGCGATGAGACTTTCCTTCACCTGGCAAGCAGAGGTGGTGTGCAGTAGGTTTGTAAGGCACATCAAACCCTCCCAGTATTGATGTTAAATGTAGGATTTTCCTTATTAATCTTTGAATAATCTGATAAAGGAGAGCTCTTGGAGTATCATTAGGAGGATGGCCGTGTGCAGATTAAACTTTTGCTGTTCTGGGACTTAGTCCTCCAGTTTGTTCCATGCTTGATAGCTCTGCACAGGACCAGAGCAATACAGGGAAGCCCTGCTCAGAGAGGTTAATCTAATCTTATAACAAACAGCTTTGCCAGAGCCTAAGGAGTTGCAATTTTCATCCCCCTCCTCTTTCTTGCCAGCAGATATCAGGACACACGCCCAGCACGAGCTTGAGAAAGAGCGTTTCTGCATAGTTGCCTTCTGCCTTCCAATTCATGACCACAGCTGCATTCAAGGCTGGGCTGTAAAGTTTGTTTCTGAATTTTCCTTCATGGTTTCTTTCCTGTTTGCTTCTATTTTCTCTCTTTCCTCCTCTGGCTTGGCTTTGATCACGCTTCCTTGGTTTCTCCTTCCTTCCTGGCCTTTCCCCCCTGTTTTCTTGACTCTTTTCCTATCTCTCTCAAGCCCTGCAGTCTCTCTCTGTTCCTCTGATCCACATCACTGCTGTCCCTCGTTTTCACCGACCACTCCTGGCTCCTGCCCTGCCCAGATATCCTCTTCTCTGCCACTCTTCTCCCATCACTCTTGCAGATCCTTCCTTTCCCCTTTGTCTCCTGTTTAATCCTCCTGCTACTTTTCATTGTTTCTTTGTAGTATTTCACCTCTCTATTTCAGCTCCCTCAGAGACAGCCATTGCATTTATATCTTTTCCAGTGTCTAATTTTGCACAAGCAGCAAAGGGATAAGAGAAAGGGAATGTGGCGTAGTCAAGAGTGTGCCTCCAATAAATGGCCGACAGTCACCCATATGTAACCTTTCAGGTAAGAGCCTCTGCGATATGTGGTTTTAGGTAGAAAGACACGAAGAGCAGTTAGTTTTTAATCTATACATTCTGTTTTAAAAGTATTTAATAAGTTGCTACAACTGCGAAGTGAATTTAGCCATTATAGTCCTTTAGCGTGTTCCTCTTTCAGTGAAGCATTCAAGTACATGTTCAAATTAAGACTATATGGTCATCTTACTAGTTCCAAGGTTAAGGATATTCATTTATTTATATATATTTTAATATAGAGCCATTTATTCATGTTATGCTGGGTAATTTGTCTAACAAAAGTAACTGCTGATGTTAAACACTTCTGCCAATGGCAGCTAAAAATATTCTGTGTAGTCCCATAGTTTCTCTGTTACATATATATATGTTCAAACTTACACCTGAGACATCTAAAATGTGTGTCAAAACTGGACAGGAATCGTGAAACTAGTAATTACTAGTATGCTGTAAACATAGTAGAGAGGGGAAGAGTGCAGAGCACACCGACTGGGTTACTCTGAAATCCCCACTGTCACCACACAAAGGCAGCAGTACGGAATACAAATATTGCTTGATATACCCGTGTTTCTAATTACTTGCGAGATTTGTATCTGACAGATATATGACCTAATTTTCTCTCAAGCATCTAATCCTATTGTTATTTCAAAACCTTGTAAAATATGCATTTTAGAAAAAAACAACGGGAAAAGAAAAAGTGCTTGCTGAAGATGGTTAATCTTTTCTTCCATGGCTTGCAGCTGTCAGACAAGCGAACAACATAAACCAGTAATGATCAGATTGGATCAAATTCATGCCTCGAATAATGTCATTGTACTCAATGGTTACATGAGAGATGAATTTCCAACATTCAATACAATTTAGTAAATAAAATGAGGAGAAATCAACAGTGATTATTACATTTCCTCTCTAATTTAGAGGAGTTTATTCAAAAAACGCAGCCATGGAGACAGACCCTGTCCCCCTTTCTTTCATGCTGCCTGCACAATGTGTGGGACCTGCGCGGCAGGCTGGGCTGAAACCTGCCAGCTCCCTGAAAAGGTGTTCTCAGGAGCAAATGGTTGTTTATCAGAGTCATCACGCCACACATCCTCAGGTAGCATCTGTAAGAAATTTAAGGACTGATTTTCAGTTGTTTGGCTTCACTGTGTCTTTTGACAGATAAAAGGATGGGAATATGTCTTTGATTTTGTTTCTCTATAAAGACATCAGAAAAAGTAGAGAAATAAAAGAACAGGGCAAAAGAAAATCCCCCTTGTCCTGCATGTGCTAAAATTCACTTCTAAAAATTGTCTCTGAAAAGAGGAATTTTCTATTTTTTTTGCCAAGTTTTAGAACCTAATATGAAAATACAGCAAGGAACTACTTTCATGTTGAATAATTTATAAAGGAAAGCATCGAATTTTCTCAAAATCTAATCAAGATATTTAAAGTCAAATCCCTTTTAACAATGATCTTTGTTATGGTATCTGTAGATAGTTCAAACAGTGTAGTTTCAGTTTGGTTGTAGCTTACATAGTATCTTTAATACTCTGGATCTCACCACTGTTTACCAAGATAGAGAACGATTGTTGTCATTTACCAGATAGGGTAGCTGAGATACCATTTAAGAGACTTCAAAGCTCCATGGTCAGTAATAGAGTCAGAAGCAGAATTAGAGACAAGAGGGTTGTTTTCTCTGTTGGGCAACGTTGGCTCCGTGAAAGGAGAACGTCCCTCAGGAGATGATTCTGAAAAGAGGTTTTGTCCATATTCATTTGTTTTGCTTTCCCAGAGGATTAAAGTAGAAAAGCTCTTCTAGTGGCAGGGTGGAGTAGCTTGGCTGCTTTTCTAGAGACCCAGAGAAGAGTTGAATGCTCCAGCAGCAGGCTGGCTGTTTTGTTCTTGGCCCTCATCATCTCTAGTAAGAGATTTATCCCTGATTTCTAAGGCAATGTGGGACATGTAGCACTGAGAGACTATACAAGATTGCTGAAAACTGCTCACATTAGACGTTACCAAGTTTGAATTGATAAATGGAGAAAAGTTTGAAAAAACTGTGAAATTAGGAGACTGACGAAAAATTTAAGCTTCTTGTTTATGACATTAACTGATTCGAGGACAAGAAAGGGCCTGTATAATCATCAAGGTTACCTCCTTCAGCCTTCTGCTCAACGCGAGCTGTAGATCTCCATCCAGCAGCTGGATACCAAGTCTAGAGCTTTTGACTGAGCTGTATCATAATAATTTAGAGAAGCAGTCATCTTGATTTCAGAGCCTCCTTACACCCAGAGATGAGGTCTTCCAAAAGACACTGACCTTCACATTCAAATTTGTCTATTTCTAATGTAATTAATCCTCAACTAATATTACATAGCTAATCCTGCAGATGACTTCCATGGGATGTGCGCAGGAGCTGTTGTTTACTAGATTAAAATTTTAACAAATACCATGTTGCCTCATCATATCACATCTCCATTACCACAGCATTTCTTCCTTTGGCCTTGGCACATGGTGCTGCCGAGGTCCCCTTCCGAGGTCATTGCTTCCCCGCCTTTGTACATCTTCCCTTTCGCCTCCTACGTCAGACAGAAGTTGTGCTCACTTCCAAGGTCTTGCCGCTGTTCCTTCCTTACCTATCATCAGTCATGCAGCTTTGTGAGCTCACCTCCTGCTTCTGACTTGCCTGCAATGCCATCTCTGTTTCCCAGTCACCACCTTTCCAGACCAAGTATTTTTCTGCTTTCTCCACTCTGCCTCTCGTGCTTAATATGCCAGATCTACGTATTCACCTTCTTCATATTCCCTCTCAAAACCGGGCTGTCGGTGTGCTGCAGTTGTGCCTGTCACCCTTGCATTGTCTGCCAGCCGCCTATTCATTGTCACATATAGTTTGCATAATTTAAAGGAGCATTTTAAAATATCACCTGCCATTAAGGATTCCTGATCATAAAATCAGGAAATGTTCCTGTTAGTAAGTTTGTCACAGTGAAAAGTACCGTCCTAGCTAGAGGTCTCATGCTATGTTCTCTGGTTTCATTTGCAGCCTGTCTGTGGACGAGATGTTAATTTCAGAAAGTCTATTTGAAATACTGTTAGTACAGCAAAAAATAATCAAGAATACAAGGGGATAATATTTTGTTAGAAATTAGTATATAGAGAAATGTACTTGGATAAATCTTGGTTTTTATCTATTAGTCAGCTGTCACCTAATAATGAATTATATTCTGTCCCTCCCTTGTTATAAACACATATTGATTAATTTCAAACTCTCAACTTCAGAGTGAGTTATATCTGGTCATTGCTAAGCTGCTCTCTTCACTTAGGAAAAAAGATCCCCAACACCTATTATACTGCATTTAATTAAGACAAGCACAGGCTTTATGTACCATTATTTGCTTCTGCCAAGTCTCTATGGTATAAATATTGAGCAGTCGCATCTCCTGCATACTAATGAGCCTTCCTGAATTCTAAGTGATTACGGGAAGTTTAGGAACAGTTTCTTTGCCGGGATTATCCTCCGATGCTTGCTGTAGTTAGCTATTAGGGCTGAGATACGAGCCTGGATTTGGCAAGGGCGCCGTAGGTATTTTTCTGAATTTTTGAATGTAATGGGGAGAAGCCTGGAAGCCCTGGCTGAAAGCTAAGTGAACAGAACCCCTCGGCTGCTTGCTTACCGATGTTTACCAGGTGCGATCTTACGTGTGCACTTGGGTAACAGAATGGATGAGTATAAGAAAACTGCTAATGAATTTAATAAAGACAGCCCAGTTATACATGTGTATTTAAAAAAAAAGCAGATGTGAAAGTAGTTGTATATTTACAAACTAGCAAAGTTAAAAACGGCTGGAGTGGCCATTGTGAAGAATACCGTACTAACCCCGAAGTGCGGTGTGTCGCTGTGAGTAGGAAGGGAACACAGTTGTGATGACGAGTCTGTCCGTGGGTAAGTGCTCCCTTACCAGCTTGCATTGGCCTGCCAAGGAAGACTGTCATGTAATACTTTTTACTTCAAATTCACAGCAGCTGCTTCAGATCCTGGGGCTGAAGGTGCTTTGTGAAGACAAGATGGTGTTATCTGTGAGCTGCTTCGTATGCTGCGAAGAACCACCAGGCCCATTTTACGGAAGGCGAATGGAGTCTCTGAAAGCCTACCCAATGAGAGCATGAGGATGACTGCGTTGGCCCCGGGGTCATCTAGTGCACTGTCCCATCTTGGACAACGGCCAGCGGCAGGTGCCTTTGGGAACAGCGTAAGAAGAAGAAAGCAAGCATGGAGCAATACTGCCCAGGAGGGTCTGCTCAGGCTCCAGCCGCTGGAGGTTAGCAACAGCCGGAAGTAGTGGGGTTTGTGTTTTATAGCTTTCGGTGGATTTTCTTCCAGTAAGTTCTCCAGATGCCTTTAGTAACTACAAAGACTTTCAGCATCCTCTACAGCTTGGAGCAAGGAGTGATAGAGCTGGATAATACGCTGTGTTGAAGAGGGAATTCTTGTGTTTTGGGCTAGTTACCTGCTAGTTTAATTAGTTTCAGTCTGATACTAAAAAATCAGAATGACTGGAGAAAGAAGCAGCTTTTTGGCTAATTCTTAGTAAATTTCCATGTTTCATGGACTGCGCTTTGAAAACTGAGTGCAGGCATGAAACGGAGAGTGTAAAAGGCAGATCTCTATTTGTTGAAAGTATAATGTGATTATTAGGAAGGCTTCAGTAAAGATCTACATGCCAAAATTTGCCAGGTTTGTGCCTTTATGTGTGTATTACACTTAGGTGTCTATAATCCCGCATGAATTGGTTCCTGTCTAATTTTCTGGTCTTGTTTCCAATTATTCTTTTTGTCTGAGAAAATCTCCTGCCTCACTAATGACTTCATTTAATTCTCGTATTCTTTTTCTTTGGATGCCCTTAAGCATGATACGTACTACTAAAGTGTAATCAAACTTGTTTTCCTATCTGCATACACAATACCCCAAATTAAATCTTCAGCAAAAACTGTGGTAGTGAAAATATGTGCAGCCCCATGTTCCATCATTATTTGCTGCTGCACTTTTTCTTATCTTTCCTGTGTATTTAGATGGCAAGCTCGCTGAGGCAGAGAGTCTGGCTAGTCTCTAAATCTAATAGACCAATGATGTTACATAAAGTATATTTAAAAAAGCAATAGCTGATGTAATTTTTTTTTCCAGCTCCAGAATGTTGCATAACAGCATTGTTGTGAGTTTCTGGAACCAGGTGACACAGGGCACAGGCAGGCTTTGTGTTGCTCCTCCTTGGGTGCATGTTTGCAGGAAGATCCTTCTAGTCTTAGGAGTAGTGAGGGTAGAATCTGCCTTGAAAATGCTTCATTTCAGCCTATTTCATCTACGTGAAGATCTTAACAGGCACATTTCTCTTCCAAAAGTGCAAATTTTGGAGCCCAGTACCTCCTCCTGTCTCAGCTCTGACACTTTGGGGAAACTGAAAGCAAGGAAGGATTAATTTGCTAATATTCCTTGTATTTAATAGAATCAGGAGCGGAGTGTTGAGG
>NW_010431155.1:27220-45295 GCF_000710305.1 Buceros rhinoceros silvestris | reverse complement strand
TGAACCCTTAAGTAAGGCTGCGGTTTGTTCGAAAACTGAGAGGGGTTTTGTTTGTTTTTATTTTTTGTTGAAGCAAGACCCCTTTGTTTGCCAACCACAGAGATTAAATGTTTGCCGTTTCTACAGGACCCTCTTGTCTAATGTTAAGAGAGATGTGAGATCAATAGTGGCTCTGCAATTATTTGTCCATTGATAAAGCCGTCATTTCTTAAATGAAGGGCATTTATCTGTGTCCTGACAGTGATAAGGGAGCAGCACCAGTCAGCTGCTGCTAGTCTAGCGTTTAGTTCCACAGGCAGACGAGTGCCTGGACATGGGTCAAATGATGTCTAACTTTCTTCCTATTGGCATTTCACTTTACAAACTGCTCTGATGGGAGGTTTGACAAATCATCCTTGCTGAGTCCAGATAATAAAAACTAGCAGGACAAATGGGAAGTTTTGGTAAAGAGAAAACAGTGGCTGATTTCAGGTTAAATGACTGGTCTGTGAAGCTGCTGGATGGTAAAATGAAGAGATTTGTTGCGTCAGAAGATGATAGAAAATGTCCCATGTACGGCACTCATTTGGTTCCTCAAATATCATTTAAATTTATTAATTTAGCAAATTTAATTGCTAAAAAACTGGTCTGAACTGTGATAGAAAGCAAATCAAAGAAACAGTGAGACAAATTTTGGCTCCAGTAAAACCGGTGTAAATTTCTCTTGGGCTTTAGTGAAGCCAAGATTTCACTCCAGTGGAACATGCCGTTCTATTTCAGCCCCAAAATCAGAGAGTTCAACAGCACACGTAGGGTGAGGTTTCTGGGGTTTTGGGGGGGTTGGTGGTGTTTGTGGGGTGTTGTTTTGGCTTTTTAATTTCTAATTCTGATTTATGGCAAAGAAAGGACTTTCCTAACTACTGTCAAATTTGGTAATGAAAATTCAGAGGCTGATAAGCTGGTACGTTTGCTTTTTCTATCTGTAGTGTATCTTGATTCAAACCAGAAAGTATTAAAGACAAAGAAACCATATTTATTTTTAGGCCTACTTTTTGGTAATGGGTAGGCTGGGCTATACTGGTTGTGGTATAGAAAAGTTAGGTGTGTTGTTACTCTGGGATTAGGGTAAAGAAATTGTGTTATCCTCAGTTTGGCTAGCTTTGGGAAAGCCTCATATGGTTATTCTCATTTAGTGGTAAATTTGATAAGTTTGGCAACCATGCGATCAGCATCTTTCTCACGTGTGCTCTTTCCGTGTTTTGGATGTGAGTTTATAAAGTAGTGTTAAAAGAAAGTTTAACACTCAAGTCTGTCAAAGATTTCTGTATTCTTTGCCAGTTTTGCAACGCGTGCCTGGCCACTAACTTTACCAACTGTATGATTACAGCTGCTGAATTGTCAGGGCTCTCTCTTGGTTCTTTTTGCTTGAAAGAAACCTGTCAAATGCAACTGAGTAGTCAAGAAAATCCAGGCTTGCATATCTCTTGAGCTACTGATGTTTTTTTTATCCACATATCTTCAGATTGTGGGGAAAAAATTGGCTGTTATCCCTGAGTTAAGGTGTGGTTTGGCTACCTTCACTCTGTTAGAGGTATTGTCTACTTAATTCCAACTGTATGTGAAAGCACAGGAATGATGCCCCAGAAAACAAGCAAATTTTGGGGGTTGCAAATATGATGTAAACCTCAGTCAAATGTTGGCAAGAATAATTGCTCTCAGAACTGGTGTCTTGATTTACTTCAAAGCAAGCTAACGGCTCAAGATAATTGAAGTGGAGATTGATAACAGAAATTGCCATTTCTAGGCCACCCAAGCAGAAGACTTCTTTCAAATAAATCGTGCTGGTGGATGGATTGCTCCTTTGCAATAAAATGCTTTGGCTTCAGAAGTCCATCTCATCTTCAAATAAAACAGTCAGCATCTAGTGGGTCATTTGCAGCAAAGACAGATGTTGGTGCAGAATTCAGACACGTCCATCAGAGATCAAGTAGGGAAAGAAGTGACTATAAGAAGGCTTAGCACTTACACCAGGCTACGCAACCCAAGCTGTGAAAGGCAGTTTTGAGCACAAGACCTGTTTCAATTTGCTTTACTGTGATCTCAGGTGTCACCCAGACTGGTTGATTGTGAAATGCTGTTCTGGTGCGCAGAGAGAGAGGAGAGCGGTGTATGACTGTGTGTGTGTAGCGAGGAGGTATGCAGCGAGGGAACTGCTGCTGAGGACCAGCTCACGACAAGACTGTGATTCTTTGAGGGAACCCTGATAGATTAGTGTAGTAGATCCATATAAGTGGAACAAAGTAATGTGGATGGCATTTAAATTTAGTCCAAACTTTCTATGTCTTGACAGTAATTGATTGAACACTGATGCTGCAGTGACGTTGTGAAGGAAGGGGTCTCTGCTGGTGCTTTAATGTCTTTAATGTCCTTATGAGGCTCTTGTTAATCTAAAATACAGCTGAGTCTGAACCATGCACTAGACGGTAATATCCAGAGCGATCATATGATTGTGCTGGTTATAAGGACTGGTTTGTTCTCTGGTGCAAGAGCTGAAGGACCGATTCAGGTGAACTGGTTATCTGCTGAGAACAATATTCCAGGTATGGTGAACTTGCTCCTCTCCAGAGATTGGCAGCGACTGGACTGGAGGATGGCATGAGGAACCACTGAGGGTAGACAGACAGTCACTGAAGTGTGAAGATCCATGGACATGAAAGAAGACTTCTGTGTTCAGAGAGGTAAGAACTACCTAGCTGTAATGGCATTTGCTTTTTATAACTGATGGAGGGAATTTAAAAGTTATGTAACTCTACATATATTAATACTATATAGAAATGAAGAAAGGTCATACTTAAGAAACTAGTTACCAAAGTATTCTGGCTTATTGAGTAATTGCCTTGTCACCGTACCACTATATACTTGGCAGCGTTAGTCACTAGTTAGGCAGACTAGACAGCCTGCTGGAGAAAGGAGCTGGGCTCCCGGATCTGAGTGCAGCACTCGCTGGAGCTGGGTCTATGCAGCTGGACTGCAGGAATAGCTGTGCACTGCTAGCCACAAAGGCTACGAGAAGTATGCATCTGTCTAAGCTTCAACAGCGTCTTCTTTAAAGCTGCCGTCAACCAAAAGCATTTTCCTACGGAAACCCTTTGGAACCTTTGACGAATAGATAACGAAAAATTACCTCTCTCATTTAAAATCTAGCAAGGAAAACAGATATGATTTAATTGTATTTTGAAAAGCTATTGTCAGTGCTTTGCATTTGGAACATTATTTTGTTGTTAGTTGACTAAGATGATCGCTTTTGAAACGTTAGGGGAAAAGGCTGAGTTCTTTGCCCTGAAGGAGATTGCCATCTTGTGAAGAGACAGCCACGAGTAACAAACAGCTTTACGAGGCAGCCTTGTATCTGTTTGGTTATGAAAACCAAACAGCTTCTTCTCAGTAAGTTAGTTCTGTGGATTATTGGCTTTGTGTGTTGCCTTTGAGAGGCTTTATATTAGACATTTAATTTTCAACCAAGCACTATACTAAAGAACAACAGCAGAAGGTTTTATTGGTTTGGCGTGAACATACTTAGAAACGTGAAAAGGCTGGTATGTCTCTAAGTGCTTTTTATTCCATTAAACCTTACAGGGCCAGATTTTCAGCAAAAGCCCGCTGAGGTTTTGGAAATAGTTTTTTGATTAAGTAAGTGATATATTTTTGGCAGTAAGATCAGTGTTCTGTTGAGATGCCTAAGAGATGTAAATACGTGTTAAATGCACCTAGATACTTAGGTACAACAATTGCTCCCAGTTATTTCTGCAGAATTCGATGCTTAGCTACTTTTGACAGCCCTGCTGAATTGTTAGACACTTGAACGTCCTCAAAGACCTGACTCACTTTTAGGATATGAGGCATCTTAGTTACTTCAGCCAGACAATTCGTTCATACTTCTGGGCACAAACTTAAGCACTTGCCTGGAAAGGGTATCCATGTTCTTCGTTTCAGGTTTACCATTGTTCTCATTAAATGTCTGTGAGTAGTAACATGTTTTACATTTTACTCTTTGTAGAGTAACAGCCAGGTTAGACTGTTTGCAGTTGGAACTATGCAGTATGCTAAACAGTGAACTAATCGGTTTTCAAAGGTGTTGAACCTACCTTAGCTACTACATCACTTTTATATGCAAGTGATATGACTACAAGGATCCTATTAGTAGCAGAACCGGCTCTTTTTGTAGTAGCATAACTGAGAGAAAAACTGGATAACCTGGCTTGAGAGAAGTTTGCAACTACTTCAGAAGCTGAGCTCACTACCTGGAAGAATTAGAAGAGCCAAAGGTGTAAGAATGATTCCTACATCAATGAAAGGTACTAGAAGAGCCGATGAAAACAATCCAATAAAAAAGCCAGCTAAATGTGAGAATTTTCCAAATGCACTTCACTCATTCAGCTAATTCAAAGTATCACTGAACGGAGATGAATTCTCTAAATATTTTATCAGAGTAAAGCTACAGGCTAATTAGATGTTTCTGTGCCACTGTCTAATGACTGAAAAACCTACTTATTAGGAATTAGGAAATCTGAATTCTTGTTATTCACAAGATTGAAACGTAATTTCTGCAACAGATGGCTTGCTTTTCCTTCTCTGAATCGAAGGCATAGAAAGCAACGAAGCCCTGAATACAAAATGTTAATAGTTACCAGGGAAATCCATCACCTCTTCCTAGAATTCAGAAGGTACATACTTCATAACAGTCAATTCTGTTAGCATTGTTCTAATTTTTAAAATAGATCTTATTTTTTTCTACATCTTCTGTGTCCTGTACCTCTGAAGTATCGGTCTTTTATGCTCCCTGTATTTAAAGACATCTTCATCTAAATTTTTCCGAAGCTGGTTCAAATGCTATAAACACCACACGGAGGAACGTATTTAAATCAGAGCAATGCTTTACAGTGTAACTAAAACTGTTCCTTTTAGTCTCGTTGCAATTGTATTCTAAGAACTTATTTATAGAATTTTATTGGTTTACAGAAGATTTTTTTTAACTGAAAATTAAAGAATAATGTTACTGAATGTCACCATTGCACCTAATTCTTTAATCGTTGCTCTTGGCTCAGCTGTTCACAAAATACCTGCTAAGTGAAACAGGAGTTTTGTCTATGGAGGTATGGCCGGGTTGACCTTATTTACGTTTTTAAGTCTCTCCTTTCAACTGTCTGCCAGTAAATAAAAATTCACTTGGCGAATGTTTATTTAGACTAGCTTTATTAAGTCAACAAAGTGCAAACCTGAAACAGAGGACGGGCAGAAAAATCTGTTCCTGTGAAGTCAATAGGAATCCATTTCCCTAAGCCCTTTTTTATTCCTGGCACCGGTGATTTTTCTTGACTGATTTATCGGAGGGCACTGGTTTAACTAATTTGTCTTGCAGAGGTATCCTTCCCGTTCTATGTCCTCTCCACTAGCACAAAGCCATCTTCCCTTAAAGGTTACTCCCTAGCCAGATCTGTCGGAAAGCTGTTATCATTAACTTGCGCTCGAAGAGTTCCTTTCTTTTCTTAAAAACCGTAAGATACGTTCCCGATTTATGGCTCACAATGTGACAACCTTCATATGAAAAAAAGAATGTTTGTACTTACCAGAAGTGCCTTTGAAAAAGAGGGATATTTTGACCATATCCCCACTCCATCTGCTTTACGTAACGCTATTTAATATCACAGAAAAACATGACAATCTGTATTTACCACTGTTCTCTAAAATTTCTAATAGAATTTCATCCTTGTTCTGGAATATTCAGTAATCACATATAGAAATACAGAAAGCTTGTAATACTCTATTAAATTCTGTAGGTTTTAGGAGTAATTTCCGCAGAAATCCACTTTTAACCTTTACACATATTTTTCCTGCAAGCGATAATCGAAAAATAATCCTCAGATTACTGTGAACCTCATTAAATATATTACCAATTTGGGTTTTTCAGGAAAAAATTAAGAAAAGCAAAATATTCTGAATGCTTTTAGAAAAAAAATAACGACTCTATTAAGTATGAATAGTAGAGTGTACCTACCTAAACTAAACAGCACCAGGAATTTGAGACATACAAATTCTCGTAGATCAAACTGCAGGGAACGAAGCTTTGCTACTAGTTCTTGTGCATGGCTCATGAGATTGTTGAGGGTGGCTCCAGCTTGGGATGCTATTACGGAATAATCCACCTGTAAAAGAGAATTGTGTTTCTGTCTAGTTGTCATGCGCATGAGCCACTTTAGGATGTTTCAAGGAATCACATGCAACTGGGATACTCCTGGATAAAAGAATCACTCTCAGTTTAATGATGTTATCATCGAGTCAAGATGTTTTCATATATAAACTGATTTTAGCACAATGGTACATACTGAAAATATTTTTAAACCATATATCTTTATGGTATGTCACATTGGTGTGAATGCAGGTTTGTCTGCATTAGCTGGTTTTGGAAGCTGTATCTGTGAGAACTGCTTATGACACCGGTGGCTGTCCACACATCAGTTTGTTTTATCCATTTGGTGTCTCTTGTTCTCATTGTAAGTGTATGCTCTTGTGTAGAAAGACCGATGAAGTGAGCCTTGCACCGACACGGAGTATATTAGTCCAGAGGGACGTAGTGGTATTCATGGGAAGCGGCCCAGTGTCCACAACTCGGCCAGAAACATCTATTCAAGCCCAGAAACGTCGGTGTATTCCCACAGGAAGCAGAGGTATTGTGCGGGTGGTTTCTGTTCTCCTTAGCTACACAAAGTCCTGGTATTTGTTGGAGTCGGTTCCAACAGACTTGTTCTGATGAGTCCTGCCCTGCTAGCAAAGGAGGAGCGGGCAGGTGCGTGACACGGGCCAGCTGCACTTGCATTGTCCCGAGCAGCAACTGCAGCACACAAAACTACTTTCTCTGGGGCACAGGAAAATAATTGTGACTGCTCCCAAGCACAGAAAATAATCGTGACTGCTCTCAAGAGGCTGCTGCCCATTTGTTCTCAGGGAGGCTGACCTGTCTACGAGCTTTTTGAAGTGGCTCTTGTATATAGAGATCCAACAGAAAGCTGGAATTAATACACCGCATTCAAAAAGCAAATTTTCACAAGCAAAGGATACTTAGAGCCTGTTATAGCTGACACATCCCTGGGCAATCCTTGAATCTTGGGCAACTGTCACGCTGCTTGCACGCTGAAACTTTCCTGGCTAATGTCAGTCCCATCAAGGGGACATTTCCATCCAGATGGCCGTACCGCAGCCGAGGGGCCGCTGCCATGTGAAGGTGAAGCACAGGAGCTGGAGCTGAGCTGAGGTGAGCTGGCTCCGAGACGGGGCTGGCAGGTGTGAAACCAGGCAGCTCAAGCACAGCAGCAGCAGCGTGGAGCAGGGCGTAACTGGTGTGTTGGTGATCTGAGCAGATCAGCTGCTTCAGCTGAAATGTCTTCAGCTCAGCCCTGCTTTCACCCGAGTGTTAGATGTCTCCCACAAGTGCCACTGTGCCATGGCAATGGCCAGGTGTGTTGCTCGCTCCTGTGACGCACCACTCCTGGCCGACTGGCTGAGTCTTCAGTGGGTTATTGACACATTTTCAAAATGCCTTTTCTGGCCTGACTGCTCTAATATTACCAACACTGTTCTCTTTCAGGTGCCTCCGTAACAGGGAAATTGCTACCCATGCTTCATGTAAGCACACTTAAGTGAGGTCTGGCTCTGAACTATGACTAAGAACAATGGTAAGTACGCACGTAGGATTAATGATTTGTTTGAAGTTATCGGGGCTCTAATCCCATCTTTAAGTTCTCCCATAATAAAGTAGTTAATAAAGAATAGCCAGGTATCACCACAGGAAACAGAGCAGTACTGCAAAATTTTGTTTTTCCAGGCCCTCATCCCTTAAAATCTATTTTAAAAAAAAATTATTAAAAAACATGTATTTTGAAATATAGTTGGTTGGTTTTTATCATTTGAAAACTATTGAATTGATTTTACTCATGTATAAACAGCAGTAAGGCAGGAGAAAAACCTGAAAGACTCTAAACCTGACAAAATTTCAGCCAGGAAATATAGAGAGATGACTGAAAGGAACTAAAAATAACGTGTCCTAGTCATGACCTTAATACAATCAATAAGTTACTGACTTTTAATAAGACATTTTATTTATATGTATTCTTAGTGCTCCCAAGACATTGACTGAAGGCAATATACAAGAAAAACGAAGTTACAATTTTTGTGTGGATGTTAAGAATAACACTGCCTCGACTCTGCAAAGCATTTAAAGTTGTGCTTATGTTTCAATTAGGTAAATGGATTTTGCTTAAGTATCCTGTGAGGTAGGTTTTATTGCTCTCTTTTACACCTGGGAAAACTGAAGTAGTGACATTAAATTGCTCACTCAGGGCCAGAGAAATCTGCAGTCTTTGGAAATCTCAGCCAAACCATCTTTCATAAACTACTTTCTAGTTCATCTGTTATTTCTCTCTCTTTCTGTATATACATATGTAGAAATTATACACATATAGAAATTATACATATTTCTTCATATGTAAGTATATGTACTTACATAAAAGGAAAAATAAAGTATACCTCACGCACTCTTTAGTCAAAGAGCAGTTTAATATAGTGACACGATTCAACTACTTCGTGTTGAGAAACTGGTCACATAAATATCAACTTTCACAACTTAATTTCCCTTTTGTAATTGTTAAGGGGGGAAAAAAGCTCAAAATCCCTCACAGTTTCTAGTTTGTGGAGAAATATGCTATTCCCTTCATAATAAGAAGTTAAGACGTCTGGATGTCAAGAATATCAGTGGCCTTAGTACAGCGATAATGCTGTAACGGAAAAACCCAGTAGATGCCTGGATCTCCCACCATCCCTCTACTGGAGAGCTCTCTGGCAACCCGCTCCTCTTTCAGGTGCATTTAATATTTGCAGCACCAGCAAATTTGTCTGGGAGGCAAGTCCTCATCTGCCACTCACCGAGAGCAGGCTGTATTAAATTTTTATATTTATTGACATTTCATTACCATAATTGACTGCAGTTGGTTCTCTAGTAGAAGGCACAGGGCTGCCTCCTAAGCAGGAGAATTGGTCCCTTGAGGAGGATTTGCAATTAAAAACAACACAGAATGGATTTTTTTTTTAATTGTGTAAATATGATGAGTTGAATTTTCAGCTTTAACTAGAGAATACTGGATGTGCAGAGGCTTTTTTCAAGAGTGAGCAAAATTATGAGTCAGTGGAAAGACGACCCCCAAAGGTGTCAATCAGTTTATACAAAATCAACTGTGCATGAAAAAGCCTCAGTTAATGTCTATTCTGAAAAAGCGGCCACATTAAAGAGTACGCTGTCCTGCTTGCTCAGTCCTGTATGCAGAAATTAGTACTAAAAAGTGTATTAATTCTTCTACCTTCCACTTCATGATTAAAAATGCTTTTAAAAGACAAAGGCTAAACCAGCCTGGATCTTGAGCAAAATATTCAGTTGCATATTGAAGTCTTAGCATTTACTTTCTGTTCCACCATTAATTTAATTCAGTAAAAACAAATCCACAACTGAACACAGTTAGTCTTGCTTCGCAATTGAGAGTATTACATTTCACATGTCTCCCCATTCTGGTGCTTACACTGGCACGTTGAGGGTTCGTACGGACGTCGCTGTATATGTTGTACTGCAGGCTGTACTGTAGTCATAGCATTTGCGAACTGGAGAGCCTAAATCTCAGATTAGATACTTGGAACCTCTGCTCTGCTGCCACATAACTTTTTGCTTAAAGTCCTCAAGGTCTTTGGGTGCCAAACTGCCTCTAGGCATGGCTGGGACTGGTAAATAACTGCGTGTCCAGCTCGTGATACAGTTCTTCTTAGATTTATGGACTCCATGGCTTTCATCTACCTGAGGCAGAAAAAATGCCGAAGGCAGGATTTCTTGAGCAGGCCATTGCCTGGAGCCTCTGAGGTGTGGGAAATCCAGGGTCAAATCTCCAGTCTAAAGAGTACATGAAATAAAAAAGGCTGTAGCCCGGCAATCGGGGTATCTTTCTTAAAGTGAGAAATATCAAGTTTATTCAGGTGAACTGAGAGATCTTGTGGATATCTTCTGCTCACGAGTGTTGAGTAGAAGGAGGGGGACTTTTGGCTTGGTTTGGAGAGGAAGGATTTGCTCGGTGCTTAACTCTAAGAGGGAACTTGCAGCTGGGGATCAGGCAGCATTCATGTCCTGTGTCTGTCAATGCCTCCAGCATTTCTCAAGGCTACTTCTCACAAGTACCGCCTAGTTTGCAAATGATTTATCATGGTAATGAATGATTCTTGAAGCCAAATCCCTGGTTTCACCGGGCTCAGGTGGAAGCCTTCTGGTGGAGTCAGGTGGTGGCCTGTGGTATCAGCTCCTCTTTATGTCCACAAAACAGAGCCTAACATTTAATGGTGTAATCAGGTTTCTTCCTTCTAAAATTAAACTGTGTTTGATTTCTAGGATACAATGGTGGGGTCATACGTCATGTGGAAATGTTGTGTGGAACTGTACTATCCCTTTTCAATGCTTCAGCAGAACTGAAACAGTCTCCTGAGTGGTTTTCCTGGTTGATGGCTGTTACCAGATGTTCAGACTATCACTGAATGCCGTTCCTTTCAGCCAGGACAGGAAATGCACGATTAAGGAATAAAGCTCCTGCTGTGGCTGGTAGACAGGACCTGTGTAATCAGGAAATGTTCTAGCAGACTAAGATAGCTACGTTACTGCAAGTTTGATTTCCTAGTTCATTTAGTAAATTAGATCACTGTATTGGGGCATAGAGACAAAGGAGTCAGGGGGTGCTGAGGTGCAGCAAAGGGACTGTGCCGCTCTTTCCTGCTCTCTTCTGCCAACCCTAGCACAGCCGTTTGCTGCTGATGGGGGGCTGCTCCCCTGCCGCTCCCTCCGTGGTTACAAACTGACCTGAAAGCCTTGGGGAGTGGCCTGCAATGGTCTGCTCTGGAGTCTGAAGTCCTGACCCTGCTGAGAGCCTGCGAGGTGGCTCTGGTGTGTGGCTGTGTGAGCGGAGGAGCCTTTCTCTCAGAAGGTTGCATTCAGCAGAGTATATAGTAAGCCAGTATATTTACTATGACAACCATAATTACTCTACTACCATCTTCCACTGTTTACAGAAATACGTGTTTCAGTGGCAACTACAGTGGTTATTAAACTCATTTTTAGCTTTTCATGTGATTAATACTTTCATTAAAAACATTTAAAGCAGTATTTGTATTACATTTCTACATACAGAAATTGAGGAGGACTCAGCATAGGCAGAACCAGCGGATATGCTTATATCAGGTTTGGGTATATTAATTAAAATTATGATGGCTTATACAGAGTAAGATTCTTGTCATTTAACATGATACACAATAATAGAAGATAATGAATTAAGTTGCCAGTGGACCTTTCCCCGTGGATGATGATATTGTGGATGCTAATTAGCTATGATATGCAAATAGTAACACTCCAAAGTACTGCATTTTCTTTGTCTGACTTAGTTTCATAAAAGCTAGTTCATCAAGACTGGAAAAATTCTATGCCCCGTAGCTGATCATTCACACATTAATTTATAGTAGAAGTATTTATGATATAAAACACATAATCATAAAAGTATTGTTAAGTTTCATGCAGATAACTATTTCAATCAGTAGCATTAAATTTTCCACTCTAGTAATGGCATTCTTCAAATTATTAGGTTGAAGACGTTAAAAGTTATGTGGAGAATATAGCTAAGCTAGAGTACAATAGAATCCACCTCTGTACCAGGGTGTTTGTTCACAGGTGTGCCCATAGCTACTTGGAAGGCTCAAAATGTTTAATGGATATTTGGGCAAACCTGAATCGAGCACATTATTATTATAACTGAACTGTGATGTGTTTTGCTTAGTTTAACTGAGAACACCTAGTTCAGCCCCCAAAGGCAGCTAGCACAGTATCTTCATAAGACATGAGGCGCTTTTAACAACTAGTACAACCTGGTTTTCTTTTCCTTTAGGCAGGAACCACTAGGGTGAGGAAGCCTGAATACAAGAGATCAAATACTACACGGAACAGCAAAATAATGATTGCTTGACCTCCTTTGAATGCGCCTTGAATCAAATCCTGTGTTTGCCTATGTAAGGACATCTAGATTTGGCTCCTAAATGCCGGCTACTCTATGAAGCCTCAGTGACTGCAATCACAAATCTAATGGAAAAAAGAAAAGGAAAAAGGTATATAAAATAAAACTTACTCATTTCCAAGAACATTAGAAGTAATAGCTTTCCATTAGATATTAGCTTTCTGTATCTATGACTAGTATTTATAGTCACTTCTTAGGATGATCAAAAAAGCCTGTTTCCTTATCCACATTTTTACCAGCTCCTTTCTCTTGTCCTTCAGAGACTCTTTCATCCAACACTCTTTGTACAACAGTGATGCTTCTGTAATGGTGATCTTTGCAACGCAGTCATCTGTAGCCCACAGGTTGAAAGTTCATCTGCCTCTTCAGTGACAAGGAGATCTTGAGCTTGCAAGTCTGTTCCCTAGACAAGCCGATTCTCCAAAGACCTCAGCAAATACAGCTATGCTGGGATAGTAGAAGCCTTCGCTGCAAGTGGGTAAGTAAGTCTAACAGAGGTTACGTTGCCACAGAAAATTCCCCAGGCCACACATCACCAGCTTTCAATAAGGTACAGTTGGAAGATCTACAAAGTATCCCATCTTAGGGAGAGGTTAAACTGAAGTTAAATTTTGATTTGCTTCAAAACACAACATTGTCAAGATCTTGGCTCTCTCTTGTGCTCGTCGCTGGTGCTATGATTTAGAATACAAACCCAGATGGAAAGATGTATTTGTGTGATGACTTTTACTAAATCAGTAGTTTCAAGAATCTCAAAAGTCTGAGATTTAGGCGTGTTTTTGGACAGCCTTTTTAGTCTGAAAGCCTTTGACCAAAGTCAGAAGAGGGAAGATTTGGCAACAATGAGTGGAGCGTAGGTATGAGCAAAATGAGCAGCTTGTGTCTGGGCAGCCAAGGCTACAGTGCGTGTGTTGTGTGTTGACTGCCATGAAAATGCATCAACAATGACATTCTGTACAGAGCTGCATATCTGCCCCTTGTGTGCTGGATCTTGGAAGCTGGCAGTGTGTCGCTGGTGTAGAAGATACAAAAGGAAGGTGCTCAAGTTGGAGAAATTAAAGTTCTATAATTAGCAAAGATCTGTTAAAATTACAAGGCACATGGCAAGCCTGTGACTCTTGGCATGTGGAGAGCATATCGGCAATGATTCACAATTAACCACCACATTGCAAATCACTCCTTAGCTGTTTTCTGTTATGAAATTTGGAGTGTTGTAAAATGCATTTGTGCTACTTTATTTCCTTTTGAAATGGTAATTGCTACTGCTGAGGGGCAGTACTTAGTGCAGAAAATGAAGTGTGCAGCGTAGGGAGGAACTTGTTTCTGAGGAACTGCTGAGGAATTGTAATGATCTGAAAAAAGTGCTTTCTTGAAACACATACACACAAAAGAGCTTAATTTATGAAACTCCAACGAAATAAATAACAAAATAAAATAAAACACAGTCTTTTTTTTTGTGCAAGGGGCAATGCTTAATACTTTGTTGCTGACTGCGCTTTTTCCCCATCAAAGTGGGAACAGTGGATTGACACTGGATAAAACTCATAAGCCAATGGCTTGAGGGAAATGCAGATATATGGAAATGTGATAGGAATGCCCTAAGGTAATCAGTTTGAGCCAACGCATTTGAAAATTATCAAGTGTGCTTCTACTAGCCCGTTTCAGATAGCTAGTATAGAACTGACAGGGGTATGGCCCTGGGGAGCTGGATGAAGTTTGACTTTTGTGTCTGAGGAGCCGAGCCTGTGCAGCCTAAGTGGAGAAAGCAGGTACGTTCTAATTAAGTGGTGGAAATTTCCCCCCTTCCAGCTTCCCCCTTGATTGTGATCATAAAAAAGACTCTGTTTATGAGTGGAGCTTTTATGGAGGGATATATTAAGGAAAGCAAGGAGTGAGGCTTCTGAGGTCTTAAATTTGCTAACTTGTGACAATAATCATGATCTCTCAGGTAATAAAGTAGGCTATCTCGCTCAGGTTCTCAGTTTGAAGTTAATACCTTTGAAAGCCAGGTGATTGACTGTAATTTTGCTCATAGTGCTTTGCTGGTAGCAGTAAATAAAAACATCTACAGCACTTTTCATCAGAAAAGTCAGAGTGCTTTCCACACCATAATCAATTGAATTTTATGACACGGTGGCATGTTATTTTCCTGGAGGAACTGAAAGGATCAAGACAGCAACCAGAAAGCATGCAATGCTTAGTGCAGTAGCAAAGACTCATAATGCCTGGGACTAGAAGTGGGCTTTCCGGAATTCTTTTACAGTTAATACAAAGGAGACAGACACAGTTGTAGCTGTCCTTTCATAAATATATTTGAACTGACATTCTGTCTTAGAATGACAACAGGCTGAGTTGATGCTCCCCAGATGGTCTGTCTTGGCACTCTAGGAAAAGAAGCAGTTGTATCGGATCAGCTTTGGCTAACCAAGAAACTTGCAGCCGAGCTGCAGTGCCGAAAAGGCAGTGTACAGCAGCTGAGGCCAGGAGCGACTCCAGCAAGTCAGGCAGAAGTACTTAGTGCTGCTTTGGCCTCAGGCTTTACTAACAAGGTCTCCCAGGCTTTGTGCTTTGCAGCAGGGTGCAAGGAGAAGGAGAGTGACCAGCATTGGGTATAAGTTGAAAAAAAGAGATTTAGACCAGGACTAAGGAAAAACTTTCTCCCTGTGAAGATGGTCAGGCAGTGGTAAGGGCTGCATAGGGAGGTTGTGCCATTTCCATCCCTAGGAGTTTTCAAAGCTCAACTTGACAAAGCCCTGAGAAACCTCGTTTGAGCAGGCGGTTGGACTGGAGACTCCTTAAAATCCCTTCCAGCCTGGATTATTCTGTGATTTAAGATTTGTGGCTATGGCAATTCTAGATGTTTTAAATGTTCACCCAGCTTTGTCCGTCTCAATAAAAGTTCTTCAATTAATTATTTTCACTCATGAAAATCATTTAAATAGGTGGATGTTTTAAAGGAAATGCTTTTGAATGACAAATTGCATACGACTCATGTACTGCTATAGTGGTGGCACTTCTGCCGTACCCCAGCTACCAGCAGTCTTTCTGGGAGCACGTGTGCCGTGTACAGCCCAGCGAGAGCAGGCCCAGTTGGTGCAGCTGTGCCCGCTCCTGTAAGCAATCTGGTTTTTGTTCTGGGAGGATGGTGATCAGAGCTGAATGAAATCAGGACAGTACAGTGGCCTTATGTGTGGGTTTCAGACTCGCTGCAGTTTCAAAAACAGCCAGAGACTGCATATTTACATCAGGTCTGGCGTCTGCCTGTTTCTCAAGGAGAATCTGTGGTGCATACATGTTCTCCAGCCGTTAGCAACCATGAAATGGGAAGAAATCTATCCGTAAGGAAATGGACTGACTTGTTTGCTATTCTTGTAATGTGGCTCCTTGCCATCCAAGCAGCCTAAGTGCGAAGAAGAATGTATGGAAAATGATGGGAGGCTCGGGGGCTGCTTGCACCAACTTCAAAATTACATACTTCAGGAAAATTACAAACACAGAAAATTACAAACATAGGAATGTGAAATTGGGTTGAGAAGAGGATGTATTAAACCCATTTGACAAGCCTGGGGCAAAAATGGATGCAATCAGTCCAATTTAGTGAGGTTTTAATTTAGTTGGAGGCTATAATTCTGTTTGGAAATATCCAGCTTCCAAAGGCAGCTGACAGTTTGCAAGCAGTGCGTTTAATAGGCATCCTGCTACCTGTTGTCCAGCAGGGATGAAATGCTCTGCCTTGCCTTGAGATCATCTACAGCTGGGTGTTTTTTGCAAGAAAATATAAAAGTGGCTAATGAGGTAAGAATTATTACTGTGGGAAAATGGGAACAATGGCTGGAATTTAAGGGTATTTAGATGTCTCTAATGATTTCGGTGGACTTAGGCACTCAGTACCTTTAAAAAACAAGCTAATCACATAACAAATGAGACTAATTTAGCAGTTCTCTCAGGAACAGAAAACTGTCAATATATGTATAGCTTTATTAAAAAAGGACTAAGCAAGCACCCTGAGTGGTAAATAAAATAACGTCAGTACAATTGTCTCTGTTTTGAAATGTTGAAATGGGAAGATCAGTCACTTTCTCAATAGCACCAATATAAATCAATAGTAATACAACTAATTTTTTCTCGTATAATTAGGGAGTGCGCTTTTGTCTCAGATAGGTTAGTGGCTTTCCACAGAAGTGCAGGAGTCTGTTCCATAGCTAGAATCTTAATTTTTCCACTTCTTTTCTTGGACAAGTTGATAATTTCTCTCCCTTCTCCTTTACACTTTTAATCATAAATGCCAACAGTTATTTCTCCTTTTGATTATTGTACGAATTTGTTCTTAGTGTTAAGAAATTGCTACAATTTTAAAAATATAAATGAAGCTGTAAGCAGATTCCACAATGTGCAGACGCAAATGAAGTGTCTTAGAAAAAGGAGCTCTTTCCCGTGTGTGTATAAAATGAGGCAGTTCAGTTTGCAGCTGCTTAAATACCAACGGGCCATCATTTGTTTTCACTTTGAATCAGGAACATAATGTTCAGGCACACTTTGCTTCTCTTTGATACTGTGATTTTTTTTCTGTTAAAACCAGAATAAGAATCTTAGAAATAGGGCTCTCATTTTACTGTCAAGTTCTTCGTTCTTTGAAAAGTGTGAGGAATACAGAACTTTCTATTTCCTTTGGGTTTTCTCACAGTTTTCCTAATATTTGCCACATCATTGCTCTTGCATTTGGGGAGATCTATGCATCTGACACCTGAAGAAAGTTAACCCTTGGACAGCTGTGTAGAAGCTGCAGGGTGCATACCCGAGGTAGCTCCTGAAGCAATACCTGCATTTGTAGCTTATGGACCGAATAATTTTCCTGGGATTACATGTCTCAGCTGCCCAGTTTCTCACACGTGTGCACACTTCTCTAAAAGCAAGATATTTCTGAAGTAGTAGCTGCAGGTTTTCTGGGTTTCTGACCCAGCTAGTGATTCTGTTGGGTAAATTACAATTCTGAAGGGAGAATAAGCTATAATTGCTTAGACCTAAAGCATCAGGTTTGGGAGTGTTGTTGTTGCTGTCAGAAACCATTTTAGCTCCAAGGAAATACAGCTTCTTGAGAAACACTTCTCGTCTGCTATTTTTCAATCACTGAAGTATACAAGTATATTTGAAAAACAAAGTGCTTACGATTATATCTGCTTTTATAAGTTTAACTGTAATCAGCAGACTAGGAACAGAGTGCACAAGTCATTTTATCTACATTATTTGTGGAGAATCTCTGAGAACATAGGAGTGCTTCTGACCTAGTTTAACTCCTGCTATTTTGAAAATGATTATTAAAAAGCCATCAATACTCCTCTGAGCCCACATACTCACTTGTTGCCCGGTAACCAGAAGGATGGAGCCTTCTTTCCCATGTACCACTTGCCGGTAAATGTGATCTAGAATTAAAAGTTCACTCCAGCAGTTCTGAAGCAACTTCATTTGGTCATCAACCTGTAAAGCAAACATGAATGTAGATGGCAACATCACTCTGGGAGTAAGTCTTACATCACACTACAGAGTCAGTCCTTCTTTAAACATCTGGTTAATGTCATGAGAACCAAAATCCTATCAGAAGTTATTCGTTCTCAAAATTGCTATGCTCAGCTGAGTGAATAGGGCACTGCTGAAACTCCTATCCATAAAATGTACAGAATATTTACTACCAGTTCCAGTCTAGGAAAGCAGACCTATGGTGGTGTTATGCAAAGTGATAATGATAGTATATTTAGGAAAAGCTTAGGGAAATGGGATATTATTTTTACCCAAACAGGAATAGCAGAAATAATGCTAATGTGAACTTTCCCATACTCCCCATTTTTGAACCTCGGCTTCTGGAAGTAATAAGGAATCTGCAAATTCAAGAGCAACAAGCCCAAGTCAGATATAGATCCCTTGCAAAGGAAAAAGTGAAGCGAGAGGTAAACGCTCTCTCTAA
>NW_010431155.1:21823-27139 GCF_000710305.1 Buceros rhinoceros silvestris | reverse complement strand
AGAGCGGTTGTGGTACTATGAATAAAGAAGAGAACTTCTTCATAAACAGAAACTGAGCAGCTTCAGGTGTCACTGGTAGAGCAAGAAAGGCACAAGGCAGCAGTGAGACATGTCACTGACTGCTTCTGGTGAGAGAACATCATACTGGGCACTCAGCACAAGCAACCTCCATCAAGTTTTTGTGACTATTATTTGGGATGTACATATTGTAGTACAACAAAATATATCATTAAACTGCCTCCTATTGCAACTGGATTGCATTCAGTTTTATTCACTTTGAAAACTGAAAAATAATTAAGATTTCCATGGAAATGGGAGAAAAAAAATCATAAATTAGTGGAAGGTGGACTGTAAATTTAGGTCATGTCAAGTGTCAATATCCTCTGGACCTGTTCTTACTGAACTTACTGATTTCTTCCTAAAATCAAACAAAGTCTTAAGAGATGCATGCATCAGCCTTGCTACAGTTAAGTGTTTGGTGTGGATGTGGTCATAACGTGTGTAGTTAAAAGGACTCAAAGAACCTGCATAGATAGCAATTTCTGAACAGATTCAAAATGCTATAAATTAGGAGAATTAAAGTTAGCAAAGAGAATATTTAAAGTGGAGAAATGCCTAGAATTTCTGAGTCATGGAACTATTAGGTTTTTATTTTTCAAGGGTTCTAATTTCAGTCACTTTGGAACTAAATTTCATAATGTGCAGGAAGCTGCATTATAAGGAGCAAATTTGCATGAGCTGAGTTAGATAATGCAATAAATGTTTTCAAATTTTATCAGCTATGACCTAATGAAATTTTTGACTTTATTCTTTAAAGCTTGTTTTCTGGTTGCATGGTAGAGAAGGAAGTAACATTTGTTGCTAATAGATTTTTTTTTTTGTGTGTGTCACGTGTGAAAATTACCTAGTGTTGTCTTCCTCTTTCCTGTCACTTGCCATATAGCTCAAACTTTAACCTCTTAACTATCAAAGTCTTCATTCATTCATTCATTCATTTTAACTTCCCTTCTCCCCACTTGTAGTCTTCTTCCAGCTGTTCTTGTCCTGATTTCTCCCCCTCTAGGTGTGTCTCTCGAATTATTCCCTGTTGCTGGACTGTGCAAGCAAATGAAATTAGGAAGGAAAGGGAGCAGCTTAGCAGATTAGCCCGAAGCCAGTAGGGAGAAAAGGGCAGAAGAACCCTTCTGCGTGCAGGAGATCGTGTTCTCCGCACAGCCTGCATGAGGACCCTCAGTTCTCGCTTTTGCCCGCTCCATGACTAGAGCAGGTATCTGTGCTGGAAAACTGCACAACTCTTTCTTTCCGCTACTACTTTACCTAGAGGATAGGATAGGGTGTATGAGTTGCTTTTTCTTAAATTTTATTTTCATTCCGCTGCCCCTTGCTCTTTAAACAAACAAACAAACAAGAAGGGAAAACCATACCCAAATACCTGTGCTGAAATAATATCTTAAGGTTGCAAAATCAAAGACTGCAGAATTATTTAATGCTTGCATTTAGATTGTCTATTCTATTCTTATTTTATTTTCAAGCTGTGCTTTTGTTGCAATATATTTTAATGTGTAGACATAGAAGGGCTGAATTTAGTATTAGTAAAAACACTCTCAGTTCTGATATTTTGAGTGTTTTGCATACTTTGGCTTGCCAGCATTAAGAATAGTCTTTTATTACAGTTGCTGTTCTGCCTACAGTCACAGTCAATACATGTCTGCTCAGATAACTCTGATAAGCTACGTATCCGTTGGCAATAGAGATGGAGGAAAGAAAGAGGTGTGGGCTCTGCAGAAGGATGTATTACAAAGTCAAAGTAAAGCTAGCGCTGTCTCAAACAGCCTTGCTGCGGCCCTGTGCTGTCTGTGCCTGTGATAATTCATTTCCGTTCAGATCACAGAGCGAGGCTGGTTCTGCGTTAAAGATCTCTTCCTCTGCTCACAACGTGTATGTGACTACAAAACCATTTCAACCAAGTGACTTGTTAGCTCAGGAGAGGACAGTAAATGACCGCATTGAGACATTCCCTACCAAAACCTGGGCCAGGTTTAAAACAAGGTATTATTTGAAGAAAATGTTTGAAATTTACAGCTCCTAGTACTCTTGCCTTTTTTAGGTGAAACTTTTGTGATAATTTTTCCTCTGTACAAGGTGTTACAAAAATCAAATAAATCACGCTAACATGATAATTTCATCCAGAATTAGCATTTCGCACAAAGCTATCGCAGCTTAACAGACAGTTTAAACATTGAGCATCCACGTCATAATAATTAATACCTGAATAAGAGGTCGAGCAGTTAATTATATTATAAATGACATATTTCCATCCAGACCATCTGTCTCAGCCACAGGCTGTTGAAAACAAACTACACTTTACAGGTCTGGATTTCTGAAGGCCCCAACAGCAGCTAGTCTGCGATCAAAGCTTACCTCCCAAGCTTTATTGTATCATTACTGAGCCAGTGGTGTGAGAACAGTGTGAGATGGCAAAATCACACAAAAGAAAATGTTTTGCACATAGTCTGTTCCTGCTGTTCTACTAGACTCATAAAACAAACAGCAGTGAACATCTGCTAGTGGTTCACAAAATCTGCTCCTCTGTATTCCCTGTAATTTAACCAGTGCAAGCCTATCGAATGGATAGCATAGAAAGCACAGTACACGTCCAAAAGGTGGCATCGCCTTCAGAGGACTGTTAGATCCAGCTGCTTTTGCCATTTTAAGCAAGCTGACAGCTCAGCAGAATGCTTCCTAGTTTGCACTAGGAGGAAAGAGAGATGACATTAAGGAGGGTCTTGGATTACTACATGTAGGGCAAGCGGTCAGTTCCAATATTCTATCTCTGCTAATGCATACAAAATGAAAAACAGAAAACGGCATAGAACATATGGAACAAAAATGGTAACACATCCCTTCTTATGTTAGAATGAGCTGGTAAACTTTATGATGTGTGTAACTTCAGCCAGAACACAAACACCTTTGTGTTTCCATGGCATGTCAATAAATGAGTTGCAGAAGCATATTATCTGGCAAAACAAAAAAAAAATCATCCTTTCACCAAAACAAGCATGTGCCTTAAACTGATCCTGAAGAGTTTTGGTGGCCAAAGTGGAGAGTGTGTTCTGAAAAGGAACACACCTCCTCTACAGAAAAAGCACCTTGTGGACTTCAGTCTTCTGGCTCCAAAGTAAAGCGTGTTAGTTTGCCATTAACAGGGTAAGAAGGCAAAAAGATAAGATTCTGTCACCACGATAATTTAGCTGCAGTCTGGGACTTCCCTGTAATCAACATCAGTTTCAATCATGGTATACACTGAATTAGAAGCAAGCTCATAAATTTGTACTACTGACTAAACCTTGAGGTTTTTCTGTTTGTGGAGATCTTTAAAAGTATTTATTATCAATGTTTTAACAATAAGAAAAAGTGTCCTTGTTCCAACTACTGAGAATTCTTATAAGTGAAAATTGATCATCGTATGGCCAACAACTGGCTGCTGCAAGAACACTCCCCAGATTTGCAACTGCTCCCTGCCATAACAGGCCATTGAAAACAAGGATAATGTAACCCATGTCTTACGTGAGCAAGTTGTCAGACAAGATACCCGTCTGACACCTATCCAGCCTCAAACAAAAGGGTGGGTGAATACTGTGCCCAAATGGTTGAACTTAGGATCTCTCTGGCCAGTGGCATTCAGATGAAGACACACCAGGGGGAACAGCATACCTGGAAGTTGTTGCTGAAAGAATGGCTTTTAAAGAAAGATATGGAGGAAGGTAAGGGAGGGAGTGTGACTCGAAAAAAACAGGAGCTTGTTTCCAGCATGCAGCGTGGCATGAAAGGGTAATAATGTTATCAATATAAAAAGAGTAAAACATCACACTTGTAAAACTGCTGCTAAGTGACAAGAGGAGAAAAGGAGTGCTTAGGATGAGGCTTTAAGGAGGGGAGTAGGGAGGAAGTGTGGTGAGAGAAGACATAAGGGAAGATGGATATCAGGTAGAACCTTGAAGGTGAGGATGATGAGACTGGGTGAGATGCAGACTTAAAACATTTGTGTAAGTGATGCTGCTGGGGCAAAGAAGCAGCAAGTCCTTTGTGGTAGAGAAACAGAGGGTGGTGGCTGTTAGCAGCACAGGCAGGAGAAGTCCCAGAGGGGAAAGTGGGCATGTGCATTGTCTACTCTCTCAAACAGTAGGGTTACCAAGGTGGAGCAGGGGATAGCTTTCTGATAGCATTAAGACATGGCAATAGGTAAATCCTATTTTCTATACCAAAATCCTGTTGACCTATTCTTACAGTGAGGACAAGGAAGCACATCAGAATTTGGAGTCATCCATAACGTTGTATCTCTTGCTATTTGGACTACTTGGAGCATATTCTAAAAGTCATAAGCTGGAAGAAAAATGGTCGTTGCCACAACCACCCAGCACCATCCCACTGGGCTGCTCACTAACTACCAAGCTACCTAGGTAACTAGGATAACTCATTAGGCAAAAAGGTCTCCCAGCATCTGGAATGCTGGTAGGTAAAGTCGACACGGTGAATGAGACACTGCACAGTGAGTTTGTCCATGCAGTATCCACTGGCAGGTGTTCTGTGTACAGGTGGATGGCAGGATGCAATCAGCTGTATTCTGATAAGGTTTTAAGATTTTGTCCTTCCTGTGTTGACCTGGAAACATATCGCTGGTGACTTCACGGGAGAAACTTGCACAGTCTCAGTATTAGTTGATGGTATTTCAGTGTTGTGACCTTTGTGAAAGAAACTTTGATGCACTCTCTCTCTCTCTCTCCCCCTCTCTCCCGCCCCAGGAGGGAATCACTACTGGCACAGCCTGTTTGCTGCACCCCTTGGGAAGGGCTGGCTGCAGCCTGCATGTTCCCCTCATTGTCCCAGTCATTGGCCATCTCGGCTCTTCTCCAGAAAGCACAAGAGTAGACCCGCTGTACGGCCGGGCTGGGAGGAGTTCGGGAGGAACAGCTGAAGGTGAGTCACAGTGCAGTAGGAAAGTCTATGCCGCAAACATGGGAGGGTACTGTTGTCCCTGCGTTAGCTTCCTCTTCAACTTCACCAGAAAACAGTGCTTGCTATTTAAAAATTTGAAAAAACTGGATTTGTGGAAAGAGAAAGACAGAGAGATGTGCACCCTCCACCATTCAATAGAACTATGGAGTCTGGTGGAAATGTGACACTTCTTCGTGTCCACTGTGAAAGACTCACATGGTATTGCTAACCTGCACAGGGAACATCATACTGTTAAATATCCGAATATACTTTTGAACCCAGAATTCTCTGGCGGCGTGCCCAAGTTCCTCCACTGCCAGC
>NW_010431155.1:13425-21739 GCF_000710305.1 Buceros rhinoceros silvestris | reverse complement strand
AGCAGGAATTACAAAGTGACTTTAAATCACTTTTCTGAGTTCCCTGCTAACAAGGATTGGAAAACAGGCATGCCCGAGACTACATCTGGATGCAACTATTAGTCTGCATAATTTATCTTACCAATATTATGCAATGGGATATTTCCAGGAGTGGAGGAAATAGACTCTCAATTTGAAGCATAAAGGTCTAACCCTGAGCACTGTGGTGACACACTATCTTTTGGCAGGATGAAAAGATGATCTGGGGTAGGGGATGGGAGCATCACATTCGTCTGCTAAACAGCAGACCGCCACTCAACTGGGCCCTGAGCTTTTCTCATGGGACGCGGTGGAAGTTGGTCAGGCGCACTGCGGCCTCTGTTGACACTCCAGTACACAACCACACATTATCAATTGTAGTTAAAGGAAGGACTTATCTCAGAAATGCCGGTTACTCATCTGAAAAACTCCTTGTGCTGATGTTATAGATGAGGAAGGCTAGCGCGACACAAGAGTAGTATTGTTGCAGTGTATGCTTCCCACAGCACAGAACGTTAATCATTATAAACTTTTGTTTTCTCTGAAGAACAACACTGAAATTGCCAAACAGTAAAATGAAGAATAATGTGTATGCTTTGCTGAAATTCACCTTAATCTTATCAAAACTACACTGTGTCTTTCTTTAGGAAAGTGTTTCACAATATTTAGTATACTGTAACCAACAACTGTAGATTTATTGGAGTTTTGTTCTTCTGAAAAGGTATTTTCTGCCTGACACCTGATAGATAACCTGTTAAAAGTTTGGGGGCCACACTTTTTTTTTTTTGTGTTGCTTTAAGTTAAATATTTTCCTTATAATTATTGCTGCAGATTCAGTTAAACAATGCACTCACCTTTTACCCAGTCTACACCTTCCTTTATGAGAAGCTGGAGAATCCTTTTTCATCTCTTTTCATTTGCATCAGCTTGCACTATAGCTATGGGCTTTTCTGCCACTAAAAATTTTAAAGGGTATCTAATGTTTTTAAAAAAAAAGATGATTGAAATTTTTATGATAAAACTGTGTTGCATTCAGCTGAATTGTTTTTACTTAGGCTTCTGAAAGGGAATGCCAATATAGAAATAACATGAAGCATTCACCTCATAGTGCCACTTTTAAATTCTACGGCCATTGAATAGCCATTTCCTAGTGAATATGAAGTGATTAAACATCTGTCTGAATAGTTCAGCCTGAAGCATACAGATTCAAGGCATGGTTGAACTTCCAAATCTATTTAGGAGATCACACACATATAGCTCGAGTTGTTACTCCATTTTCTTATGCTATAGTGAAGCAAATCGCCCCAAATCAAAGTTTTATAAGACAAGTGCACTCTAGAGGCTAATTTTTACTCCTGAATGCATGCATCATTTCAAATCGTTCCGTAGGTGGAGAAGGATTTGGCCTCTCCAGATGGGTTGCTGCTAACAGTGGGAAACCTCCTGTGCAAGGCTGCTGTCAGAAAGCGGTACGTAACAGCCAATGCGGTTTTAGAAGTAAATGCACACAACTTTCAGAATCAGTGAATGCCCTAATAAAACATGATTACGACCTATAACCTCCGTAATAAAATGCTACAAAGGTCAAGAAAAAATGATTTAATATTAACTATGATTGTTCCAGCTCTTTACTAGAAATCTACGCGTTATATAAAATTTGTGGGTACAGACTGATCTTTGCAAGCTCACATTGGGTTAGATGACTGTCCAGTTGCCGTCTAGCTCTAGTGTGACATGAGTATAAAATCTGTCCAAGTTTGGTAGCATTTTACATTTTGTTGTGATTTAAAAATGAAAGGAAATATGGAAATACTTCAGTGTTTGCCTTTTCCTGCTCCTTTACAGCATGTAGTTATAAAGGTGCAATTATACTTGGTGCGTGCCTGCGTGTGTGTATACCTCTTCCTTCAGTAACTTCTGATTCCATCAGTCAGCGTCAGCTTATTTCAACAGGGAGTTCATCTGTCCAAGATATTAAGCTCCAATATGCTTTGTGTGAATCAGTATCTCGGAAGAGGATACTGAAAGACAGGCTGGTGTGCTCACCCTGCATTCAGCAGCAGAGAACCGAAAGGCTAAAATGCTTCATTAACTCTCTGCTCATGGAACCATTAGTATTTGGAACATCAAAACACTTTTCAGTTTTTTAAGGGACATAGATAAGCAATTTATAGCACAAAGCAACATTAGGCCTTTGAAAATTCTCTTTTGAATGGTGAAGCAGTGAATATGTGCTGTTCATGCCCTGAAGGGCGTGTGGTGTTTCCTGCTTAGCACTCTTCCCATGTGCAGCGCTGGCTTTGCAACAGCTTTTCCCCTCGCGTGGCCCTGGACAGCTGTGTAAGATCGCTGTGAAGGGGGACGGAAGCAGCAGTGACCAGCCTCTCCCAGTTTCAGTGCTAATCTTCCACTGAGGCAAAATACTGTAACTACAAGTAGCTTTGAGCATCAGTTCACGGTCACCCACGGTGCGTGAGTCTGGGGGCCTCAGATTGCAGAAGGGAGCGTGGGCAAGCAGGACATGGTGATACCACTAAAGAAGAAGATCTCTCCTTTTACAGATCTTTGGACTCCATTTAAAGAGTATTCCCCCCTATTAAGGAGAAGACAAACCACAAATCGCAGTTCTTCAAACACCAGATGCAAAGGCTGTTGCAGTAAACTTTGTGTGTGTGTATATATATATATATATATAACATAGTGCGTCAAATGCAACATATAACACTCCTGTTTTTTCTCCTTTTCCTCACACTTATCTCTGTGAAAACTGCATGAAAATGACAGTTTCACAGTCAGCATTATTTCTGATGAATTATAAATGTGTTTTTCTTAGGTTCGTTTTTGGGTGGGCTTTTTTTTTTTAACTGAAAATAAGAAAAGGATTTCTTTTTAGTCCCAACTGAAAATTTTGCTTACAATGCATTGTTTCTTCCCTGTCAAAGTAAACGCGAAGATAAAGAAAGAGGAAAATTAATTCTTCTTCTCAGCATCTGTTTCACAGGGTGAAGAAGGAGATGCTTTCGTCAGGAGTGAACTCATAGACCTGACCTTCAAATTCCTACTCCTGTGAGTATCTCTACTGATGTTAGTACAGCAAAAGTTTATGTATAGTTGGGTCTAGAATTTAAAAAAAAATTAGATATCACTATAAAGTGTGTTAAGCAATTTTGGTTCTATAGCTGTTTTTTTCTCTTGAATTACTCTGGAAATACACCAGTTTCTTCTGATGTCAACAAACTGACTGCAGAAATGTGCTGGGCCATATTCTTAACTCTTAAGCTGCATGAACGTAACTCCTTTGACTTCCACATAAACAAAATGAGAATTAGACTCACACGATTCACCGTTAGCCTTGCAGGTCTGATCTGCTTTTTAGGATGCACAATGATGTCCTTTGGGGAATCAGAAGACAAGACTGAGTCTAGTAAATTTTTTGGTGCTGATGGTGAATGTATTAAATGAGGAGTTTCACCCTGTTGTACAGCAGCCTTCAACTGAAGTCTCTGTGGTCTTCTCCAAGTCACACGTACTTTAGTATTATCTGAAAGGATTTCTAATATGTAATGTTCCTTTCCTGTTTGGTGATTTATTGGATAAATTATGGTTTCATTTTTCTTACAGCTATCTCATTTTTCCAGCTAACACTTATTCTAAGAGTCTATAAACTTTACCTCTTACATTAGCTCTCATTTGTAAAATTTCTGAGAAAACAGCAACATCAAATTTCGACAAAGACCGAAACGACACACAGGGATGGGTTGATAATATTAAAGGCAAAGTCCTAGTAAGAACTAAATTTATTTTCCACAAAATAAATATTCTATTAAAACTTAATCAACTAAGTATAATATGGAAAATATTTTTAAGTTGTGACACAAGAGACATGCTAATTACAGAAGGACTTTTTAATATGGTAACAGGCAGGCTGCGTAATCTCTTAACACACTCGGGGTCCTGTTCTTTCAAGTGCCGCATGCCCCAGCATACTGGTTTTTGCATGCATTAACACAAGAGTTAATTAAATTGGCTCTTGTTTAAATTGCACTGTGTGGTCACTCTTCTGTTTAATAGGGTTTGCATTTATTTCTGGTGAAACTGTCCAAGGGGGTGTGGAGTATGGGAAAAGGGCAAACCCTCGGACAAGTATAACCTTACTCTTTAAACAGGTGACACCTACAAAGGCTGGTTCGTGTAGTCATCCCGGGATTGTATTCACAGTTATACTGATGGGAATATGCAAATAATCATCTGATGTCAGGATGAAAAAGGAGTTACTTTGGCATTACCGTAGTGTAAATGAGAGAAGAATTTTCCAGGTAAGTGTTAGTGATAGCCAGGACACTGACAAACCATGCAAAGAAGCATAATGCATTGGTTGTCCTATGCCATTTCTAGTTACCGACAAATCAACAGTTTTGTATTTTACATGTTCTTTATCTTTTGATTGCAGAGCATTGTATTCTTTTTCAGGAATTAAAATACTTTGGTTTTATTTTGCTTTTTATCGTCCTCTTAATACTTCTGGCAAACATCCAGCTATGTAAGGGCAGGTATTTCCTTTTGCCCATGCTTGTCTCACTGAAACGTGAATCGGAATTCTCCAGACTGGGAGCTGTAGTGTGCTAAACAGTTCAGAAAGTCACCTGTAATATGCCTTTGGCAATAGAGGCTGGTGTTATTGTAAAACACTGCACTCGTGAGAATGTTTTCTTCTGCTTTGTAACAGAACTGCCAAAAAAAGCTACAGCAAAAGCAGTAAGAAATCATGAAAACCAGTATCTTGGGTCAGGATGTGCAAGAAGATGTTGTTCTGATGAAGAACAGAACCAGAAAGGTTGCCTTACATCCCAAGGGCTGCAGCAGTAACAGTAAGTCACTGGGGCAGAGATTAAATGAGAAAGACAACCCAATGATAAGGGAGAAAGTGAAAGAAAATTTAGCATTATGAATGGAGGTTGTCATGTGTTAAGCCAGTACCCATCTGACTTGACAGAAACAGTTGCTGAAAAACACCACCAAAGGAACCTGAAGTCGTACAAGAAGGTTGTGGAGAAGCAGTGAGAGCCAGTGCTGCATGATGCAGTGAGGGACTGTACAAGGGAACGAGCCAGAAGACTTAGTACTTCTCTTGACATCTTAAGAGCATTGCAGGAGGCTCTCGGTGTGCAGCTACTACCACCTAGCTAAATCCTGTCAACCGTGAACATCGTCTTCAAAAAAATTAGCTCCTTTCCTGACAAAGTGAAGTGTAAAAGGGCAGACAAAGCCATGCTATTAAAAATCACAGGAAGTGTTAATTGAATGAATGTTTAAGGAATAGGCAAGTGTGTATTAAAATGTTTTTTCCATTTATCCTTTCATTTGGCTTTGTTTCATTTATTCCCACTTCCTGTTTCCTGTATTCTAATTTGGAAATCTCTGAAGTATCGTTGAAATAAGATTGTCAGAACTCTGCCCAGGTTCCTCACAGACATTAGCACTGCAGTTAGGATTAATATGGATTTTAAATATATTCTTGAAGAAACCATTTTTGTTTGGGCTGCTTGTTATGTTGGTGAAAGGAACTTTCACAGTACAAAACACAGAACGAGTGGGAACCTTAAAATGACTGCGGACTGTGACACAGCTCAACCAGCCTCTGACTGTCAGCATGTCACAGCTGGACACAGGTATCAAAACTCTGACTCTCTAAATCGGGTTCCCACATGTCTGTATGTAATAGAAGATTAGCTCTGAGTTTAGGAAAAAGGAGATGGACAGTACATCTAATTTATTAGGTTTTTCTTAGCTCGTTTCTGAATGACAGCGAGAGCAATCAACAACATAATCAGGTTGCTCTGGCTACTTCCCGTTCACCCACGAGTGCGCCGTGTGCAACGGTGGGAGCTAAGTTTTAATCAGACTGGCAGAAATGGCAACATTTTCTTAAAAAAATCATTTTTTGCACAGCTTGTGTCCAAGTGTCTGGCAATCTACTACTAATCTAGGTTTGAGTAGTGGTTACTTTGGTTTGTAATTGTTTAATATGAGTTTTATTTTTGAAGATGTACTGTGACTAAAATATATTAGCTTGATACCCCAGTGTAAGGAGATTTATTGATTAATCCCAGATTTATTCCAGACTTATCAAAGGAGAGTGCATCACGACTCTGCCTCTATTAAATTTTTTTTTAGGTGTATCAAAACCTTTTTAAATATGGCTGCATAAGTCTATACCAGCACAATTTTTCTGGTACATAAAATAGCCTGAATAATTTAGAAGTATAAATGAATGCAAGATTATACAAATATTCAGCATCATTTCACTGACAGGTAATGGATTGAATTCTCTCTTTGGCTCTTCTTTTTTTAACTGATCTGCCTGAGGGTCCGTTTCTTTTAGCATATCAAGTCTTTAGGGAAGGGACTGCCTGTTACTATGTTTTTATGTAGTACTTGTTTATGTTACTGTAAATCTAATAGTAGAAAAGGGTTGCCTGGCTGCATGGAGCATATATGGACACTTGTCTGTAAATAAAATTATCTGTCTTTCAATTTAAACTGTCAGCCCCCAAGATAAACCCAGAATGTCAGTTAAATAATACAAAATAGTATTAGTGAAGCGCACTGTCTCCTACATAAATATAAGCATCATCTTAACAACACTATGACAAAACTTTGCTCAATATTTTTTGTACTGTGCCATAACCATATAACCTGACATCCTGTATAACACTATCCTGGGTATGTTATTATACAGTATCCTGGGCTTGGATGGTATATAAGAAGTTATTTCATTACAAATGTCTTTGAGGCTGATTCTATAGTTCATAAGCAGACAGAAATACAAAAATGCCTGCGCTTCAACAGAAGGCGTCCCTACGTTTATTGCTTTATGTCTGTGAAGGCTCTGATAATGCACACGTTTTTAAAGTACAATCTAACATAAGCCAACTTCTAAATTCAGCTTCTGGCGACAGCTCCTTTTATATTTCCTCTTGCATGAGCAGACACAGCACCAAAATCCAATCTACTGTGTCAAATATATGCATTTTGCAAATATATGAGTATTTGATAAATGGAGTTGAATCTGGGTTTTTTAGGTTACTTTCAGCAACTGAGAAATGTGCATGGTTTATTTTTTAGCTCACATGTTGCATGCAAATTGCTTCTTTCTGCAGTGCAATGTGCGTAGGAAAACTCCCTGAGATGTCTGAACTGGATTCACTGTGAGTACTTAGCCAGAATATGCAATTAAAATGTAATTCATTTATAGATATCATCAATATTCTGTCATTGCATAAGGGGAATGGACTAGATGACCCGTGAAGTCTATTCCTACCCTCGTATCTATTATGATTACCTTATATTAGTAAAATTGCTGTTTAAGGTCACTTATATGTGGTGGTTCCCTTTACACAAATATTTGGTACGTTTGGCCATTCACGTGTATTTCTTCATGCTCTGTTTAGAATGGCTTCAGTACAGCTAGAGCATCAAATGAAGCAAAACCCTGATATTTTGTTGTAAATAATTCATAAAACAACGTTATGGCCCTTATTCCCCGTGAGGCATCCACATAATGAGCCACCCAAACGAAGCAGCGAAAACATCCACTTCTCCCGCCATGGGTGTGCCCCTGACAGACTCCTCAGGGTCAGAAACCCATCAATCTCTTTTCACACATGAGCTAATCAATTCAAAGAGGGAAGTGCCAATGAGCTATTAGATCAATATGGTGAAGCATGGAGATTGATCTTATCCCAGAGTGACTACATTAACAGACTCGTCAGTGCGACCTCTGCCCTGCAGCGCACATTATACAGGATTGCAAGTCTGATATCTGAATGAAGACCTCAGGTCATTGCTTTTAATAATCTGCTTTGCTGAAAGAATTAAAAGTAAATCTGTAAAGGGATGACTAATGAAAATATGAAGTGCTTTCTTCTCCTCTACCCTTGGCACGCTTGCAGAAATCATGCCAGCTTTTCACAGCAACAAGCACCATCGACTGTCTCACAGAGAAACCTGCTCGGCCGAGCCTGGCATTGGCATTTGAAGTAACACGCGTAATACAACCAATGATAGTTTGCTTTTCTGCCACAAAAATTAATAAAAGAAACGGAATGTGAAATGATAAAAAGCACTAGCTGTGTCAAAATCAGTTAAAGTCTTGGGTGAATTACTCCTGTTGGTTTATGCGAACTGCCAGCTCAAGAGCTACGCTGGAGTCCTGCTGGTCTGAATGGTGCAGCTGGTGCGAGCGGGATGACAGTAGCTGCCGCTGCCGTGGAAGTGGCTCCCCCGGCGGTCACCG
>NW_010431155.1:2035-13380 GCF_000710305.1 Buceros rhinoceros silvestris | reverse complement strand
GGGGGTGCGGGCGGGAGAAAAGCCCCTGCCGCTGCCGTGGAAGTGGCTCGCAGTGCTGCCACGTTCTGAGCACACCGGCTGCCTGGCACTGTGTTCCCAACGCTTGCACTGACTCAAGGTCCAACTCTGTGAGCCTCAGGTTTTCACCTAGGCCAAAGGCCAGTGACTGGGGGAGTTGGTCTGATTAGAGGAGCCTGGCTTCGCAGTATTTAGGAGCAGTATGTGCATACATCCTATAACACTTTCCTGTCCCTTAATCAACCTGTGCCGGGAAGTGTCACCAGCTTTACAGGAAGTCTGTGCATGAAGTGACCATGAGTAATACTATAAGCAACAATTTCAGGCCTCTCGTTTTAAAGACTAATCTTTTAATATGTAGTTTCAGAGATGCTGAAAAAACATACACTTTGTTGTTTCAGAGCATGATATTAATATTCTTAATATTTTTAAAACCCTGAATGATCTCATTGCAATGAAATATTTATGTAAATAACACATTTTAATACTCTATTTTTATTACGCCGAACATTTTTATTGTTCATTGTATAATTGAATCAATGAATTAGAAGAAGGTTACTAAAAAAAGGATTAATGCATTTTTAATGAAACTGAATGATATAACTTCTCCTAGTCATAAGAATAATGGCAGATCTATCAGGTTTACACAGATAAGAGCTTTGTGCGTGTATCTGAAAGCCCACGTAATGGCTCTCATTTAGCTGCAACCTGGGAAAACAGAGTCAGCAGTCTTGTTCGGGGTTTTAATTCATTGTTCATGCATATGATCTCTCTTCCACCTTGCGATCAGATTCCCTGGCTAATCATGAAAACATGAATCTGTTTAGCAGACACATCTATTTGCAGTTGTAAGCCACTTTTTGACAACAATGCCTTTTCAAAGGCTAGGTGGAAGAACCGAGCCAGCCATACAATACCACTGGGAGATGGTTCTGGACTCCTAGGTCAACAGACAGGGGAACTGTCTATTAAGACATTGTCTGTAAAGAGTGAGAATGTGGACGTTTCAGTGTTTGCACAGCTCAAATCTTTAATAAGCCCACCAGCCTATATCATAAATACTTTCCAGGTAGAGGCTGCTATGCTTAAAAATGGCCCAATAGAAAATCTTTATATTAGTATAACACTGATTGAAATGTTAACGCTGCACAAATATTGTATAGAAAATTAAAACAGCAGCTGCAAACTTGATTCCGAATCCTACACAGATATTATTTTCTTTGCAATGTAGCATTTAACTATTATTTCGCAATGAATATAAAGATAGATAATGAAATTTTGGCACAAGATAGGTGTATTGTGGGACAGGGACTTTATAATGACACCCTTAGAAATGTACGTGCATTTTTCAGTGGGAGGAGTGTTATCAAACGTCTTTTAAAGAGAAGGATTCTAATATTTCTTCTATCTTTAGGTAGAAACTGAGAGAGAGTATGTGCGTAATGTGTATGTGTGTATGATACACAAGATGCTGTAGTATTGCTCAAGGACTTGTGTGAATTTTGTGAGACCACATAATCCAGAGTGGTGAACCACAATTAAATAAATCACACCACCAAAAGGGGCATACACTTTTCCCACCGCTTTGATGTGTTTTTTACATCACGTTCTTTCCAAACAAACTAAAAAGCTATTCTATGATAGATAGAATAGTGGTTTAGATTCAAAAGGGTTTTAGGATTCTGATATTTTGTTTGTATCTTTCCACTTCTAAAGCAAGGAACGTAACACTCATCCAATAGTACAGTCCTCGGAAGGACTTTGCTTCAGGAAAACTCTTTACACGTTTATGGAAGCATTTGTCCTGATCTCACTGATGGGAAGCAGACACATATTTTCACTAAAACAAAGATGTTTCTTCTGTACAGCTGCAAGGGAAAGTAAACTTTTAGAATATACAGAACTAAAATACCTCTTCCATAGATAAGAACAATATCTTTTTTAAATTCAACGTCTCACACTCAACAAGTGCTAGAAGTAAATGCTGCCTCCCAATGGAAATGTGAAGTTTGTTTCCCAGTGAAAGAAACCACAAAATTTCTAGCCCCTGTTGTTTTATCAGATGTTTGGTCCTTAACTTATTTTTACTGAGAATCGAACAATTTTCATTCTGGATTTCACAATCAAATGTTCTGTTTTATGAACTTCGTGTCACGGGCTCAAAATGCAGAGTTTCTGGAGTAAGGAGGATGTTTTTTTCCTTTTACAACAACTACTAGAAAACTGGTCAGGAATACAAGGAAGCAAAAATGGATTAGTGGTAGAGTTCAAATGAGGTAACGAAGTTCATGATAAAAGCAACTCATCATATAATTCTGCACTTTACCACACAGCTCCACAACTCATAACTGCGATATCACTGTCACTCGTGCTGTCAACGGGTGCCTCTGTCTGGTCACAGAATCTATGGCTGCATAGGATATCTGCTTGTGGCATCTATTTAGATGATTGTTAGGTATCTGAGTTCGAATAAGTCATACACGTTATTTTATAATCAGTGAAACATGTCACTAGCTTCTGTGTAACACAGGAATGGCGGAATGGATTTAAAAAAAACCCCAAACAACCCAAACCACTCTCTTTCCAATTTCCACTGTAAGCAAGCACTTACAGGCAGAGAACATTCATGAAAACTTTCAGAACAAAAAGATAATCTTCTGGGAAAGTTACAACAGATTGAAAATACATGTCTAGAATCGAAATGCTTCCTCAGCCTCAACAGAATACATAATAAATGCTTTCTAGGTAACTTCTGTGGCTCTTTTGATATATATTATTTTGACATATATGTTAATAAATTAAAAATGTCTGTAGATTGATAAGTGTTTTGTGGGCTTACACTGGAAAGCCAATAGCTAATTATGAAAGCCTGACTTGACTAATCAATTATTCAGATGAACATTAGGCGCCTATTATATGCATAAACATGGGAATTATATTTCCCCTAAGTAACTTTCTGAAATAACAAACCCAAAACATGCAAATTTGAAACAGAAAGAAATGGCACCGTTATGCACTTATTGCATATGCAGCACTCCCACTGAATTATTCAGGGAACGCTGAATCGGGAGGCTCGGTCTTCTGACGCTGAGCAGCACAGCACATGCCATGTTGTATTTGTTATGCATGTAATATTGATTTAGCTCATTCTTGCTGGTCATGTTTCAAATTCATTTCATGTTTAGGAGGTAGGAGAAGTATCTCTAGATTGATATTTGCAATATATTTTTTACGCCTGTTAAACACAAGATTATCTGATAAATTAATAAGACCATGGCTTTTGAGTGCAGGAAGAATAAGCCTTTGAAAAGGAGTATGAGAGAGGTAATGAACTGTGTTTCGAGAATGTTTATATTTGCTCCGTTCCTCAGCCGCTATATGTAAAGACTGGGAGAGTGCTAGTGTTACAGAATGGATTCACTGCTGTTTCATTTAATTTGCGAGCCACAGAACACGGTAAGGTAATGCATAATCATCCTTTGCGTACAGAAGAGACTGTGCTCTTAGACAGAATACAGCAACAGGGAAACCAGAAATAGATGTGACCAGACACCTGCTGACAAACAGTGACAAATCCCACTGACACTGCAGTGACCCCCAGTAAGTGAAGATTTAATTAAGGGTTATAATTAAGTCAGTGGAACAGAACACTAATGAGTTGTGGTTTTTTATATGGGTGATTACACATAAGAATACAAAGTAAGCTAGTCCCCTAAATATATCATTAAAATGCACAGGACAGAATGACAATCAGAGCTGTAAGTACTTTTTGGTTTTTTCTTCCTTTGCAGTAACGCAGGTTGGAACAACGCAGCCTGTCAAGCACCTGTACCCGTGCTAACATATGCCACTGGCGCAATCCCGCACGTGTCTAAGCATATTGGTAACAGGATCTTGGTGGCACAATGCACAGCAGTAAGGATAGGCATGCCTGCGTTTGCTGGGCTCTGTCTGCTGTCGTGTTTGCGTGTGTTTGTACCATGCAGGGGTCACTTCGGCTCATTTTCTAACAACTGACATTCTGTTGCTATTCTTTTGCAATAAGACATCCTCTGGATTTCATTTACAAATGGGTCGATTACAAGGAAGCGATACATTACAAATTGTTCCTATGATCATCTGCACGTTGGGCACAATATACCTTTACAATCGAAAAACAGTGGTTTTATGCCTGATCCAGTTCTGGCATTTATTTTAGGAATCTTTAGGCAGTTGAATGAAATAGCTGAATTATCTGCGTCTACGTGATACTTGCTCGTATTTCAAACAGAAAAGTATTGTAAAGTAGATTTAATAGACCAACATGTTAAACTGGGGTGGAAAACATCATCATGAATAATGGTGACAATGGTAGGGAAAAACAAATTTCCTACGGTCTCGAAGATTTAAAAGAATGCCTGTGTAGTTTGGGGCCAGCCCTCTGCTGGGATTAATCTATCTGCTCCCAGCTGGTAGCCTGCGGTTCATGACAGCCTTTTATCCGTTATCAAAGCAACAAGTGGAAAAGCAGATCCTCCTGCCTGCTAACACTCTGTTCAGTTCTCTCTGTAGAATTTCTGCTTCTAAATCTTTCCTTTTAACAAGTCCTCAGATTTCCTTCCTACTGCTGCAGGAGACACTAAATATGTCTCTCAAGTCTTTAGCTCGCTTGTCTAGCTTAAACTCTGCAGGACGCTAAAGGAAGAGAGAATAATTGCCTTACAACAGGACCTTTTCTACAGAAACTGACTGAAATGCAGAACGAGCCTGGTCCTGCTCACACAGGAGTGCCGAGAGTTTAGCAATGGAGTTCAGTGACAGCAAGACCAGATCCTAGTTACTCAAACAACACAGTACGGATACAGCACTTCAAATACCATTTCAGACTGAGACGTGAGTTAGGCTTAAATTTAATCTACTAACCTAGTAAGCTACTTATTTATAGAAGTACAAATTTTACTGTAACAAAAGTAAATCAAGCAAACTACATTGGTACTTATGATATATACACTGTGATTACTTTGCTTTTTTAGTAGTATAGGAAAAATAAAAACGGGAGATATTTGACTACAATTAATTTGAGTTCTTTCAGCCAAAGTCTATCCACAGAAACCAAACAGATATTTGTTATTAAAACAAAGCTAAATCAATACACTATATAGTAATATTACACATCCCCCTTCCCTTAAATCATGCTGTCATAGAGTAATAGGCCTTAGAAACACAATCCTCTAACAGTTACCTCAAGTATGTTTTCAAAATCAAGAGAATGACTTTGCAAGCTGTTACATAGGCTTTGTTAAACCATAATATATGTAACGGGGTTTGAATAGTTTTTTAAATGCTTCGGTTTTTAAACAGATCTCCCCACTATCTACGACAGTTGTGCAATGACAGAAGATGCCGTGTGAATGCCAGCTTGGCAGTGGATCCAGGACTCGCTCCCTGTCGGAACCGAGGCCTTTCCACCAGGGTCCTCCATGCACACCCAGGTGCCTCCTTGAACGGGGCGCAACAGATGGAGCAGGGGCCAGATCCCGCCAGCGCTCTGCCCTGCCGGCAGTGCAGTCCTATTGCACTTAGAAGAATTAGACCCCTGTATCTAACCCCACTCATTTAAGCCTGTTAGGAATTTTTTTTTAATGCATGAGAAAGCATGATTTGGCTCTGGGTCCTCTGGCACTTTGTTGAGACATGGGCAGTAGCATCTCCTTTTTGTGAGGTGTCTGGGCTAACTGTTCTGGATAGAGCTCCAGTAAACAGAATCTTACGATACGGAGTCACTGTTTTGGTTTTACCCATGAGCTGGAGACATGCAAAAACCCTAACAGAACTAAAACACGGTAGAAGAAGAGGTCATAGAAATTATGCAGATGATTTCCCTCTTTTTATCTTTCTTCAGGCACGTGCCCGTATAAAATACAAGATTCGATGGAGCGACTTCCTCGTGGGCTACAGGCACGTGTGTGCGTAACGGACGCCCGACATCTCCTTCTCCTGCATTTTGGTCCCTGCAAGGCTGCCCCTGCCCAGCCGTGTATGAATGAACAGAAGCGCCTTTCATCCCCCACTTGCCTGGCGCTTCAAAAGGAACTACGAAAATAGCAGCAACAGAAATCCAGCCGCCTGCCAAAAGGCCCGCACACGTCCCGTTCTCACAGGCATGCGAAAGGTTGGAGAGCTCAGCAGAATTTTTATGTACGGGAGCAGGCCCAAGGAAAACTCACACGCCATAACCAATTGTAGACAGAGGATCATCTATCAGCAGACAAATGCAGGAACTCCAGAATGTCTCTCCTCAAATGAAATAATATATCTTTGAAAGCCAATGCCCGTTTTAGGCCTGAGGCCCATATATCAAGCCTGAGAGGCTTGTGGATACGCTCCAGGGCCATTAACCTTCCACCTGTTTCCCCTTGTCCTTCAGGATGAGACCCTGCCCTTGATTTTACTCCCTTCCCCTGTTCATCTTCCGACAGAGTGTAAATGTAAAGCAGAGGGCCTGCGAAATAATTCAAAGGCAATGGACCAGGGACATGGTTACAAATCTCTGCCACTGGCACTGTGACTTATGCAGGCAGTTTGTCACACATGAGCCAGGTGACCTCTGTGACATAACAGAGAAAAATATCGCCGAGATCAAAAGATGAGATTCAGAGCACTCTAACTCCGGTATACACAGCCGTGCTACGTGGTGGCCACGGGTTTCCTCTCTTCCGAATACCGCTCCCTCCGCTTGCTAACCGGCGAGCCGCGCTCCTGCCGATTGCAGTAATCACTTTTTCTCTCATTTCTTTGGAAATCTTCCCTGGAACCTGAATGTCAAAATTTGCCTCCTCCTGAAGCCTCTCTTTTTCAAAGAAGATAATTAAATTGACAAGGAGAGACGGGAGAATGTCATTCAGAAGTTAAAAATGAACGCATAAAAAGCACTACCATTGAAAATGGTGGAATAGTCACTTTTGCGAATGGGTCTGTTTCAGTCCAGTAATTTTTTAAATGCTAAGTGATACTCAAACTTTGTATGAGCACATGGTGTCTCTGGTATTGTAATGAGAAGTCTTCGAAGTCTCAAATATTTATTGGGATTCAACTGCCATGAGATAAAATGAGAGTAGAGTTAGTATTTAAAATCATAGAATCATCTGGTTGGAAGAGACCTTAAAGATCATGATGTAGTGCTCCCAGATAACACACATCTGCACGGATTCGTACTGTACAAAGCCATACACTACATAACTGGAGTAAGAGTCGTTTGAAGTAAAGCCTAATCAGATTGATTTTTTTTTTTTAAACCTTGAATTCATTTTTCAAGCTGTGTGCTACGTAGGAAGTTTCCCAGCTGTTTTGTACATTCAGGACTTCTCTGCTGGGTGCAGACAAAAGAATAAGGCCTAATGCAGAGTTTCTCTTTCACTCCTCATAACCTAACGGTATGTCTGGTATGGACATTTAATTTTGTCTATTTCATAAATTAAAAAAAACCCCACACCTGTCACAGTATCCCTGGCATGATGATGAAATGAGAAATACAACTGTAGCTAGATCAGCCTAAATCCTGTTCTAATCCTAAATTACTTTGGCACTTGCCAACACCTAGCTGATGAAAAACTCATGAATGTAGATAAAAAAACACACACACGCGCGCGTGCACACACACACACGAATTCAGCGCATTGCTTACAGGTGTGCTCAACAGTATCTCATCAACTATCACACGGTGACTTCGGAAATTTTGCGCGGAGTTCAAGCCCTTACCCAAAAATCATCTGAAGGGGTAGTGTTCCACTACGGAAATACATCTAAACTCACTAAATCCAAAAGCATAAAAAAAGTTCAACTGTGAAGAGGACTTGAGGCTAAATCATGCGGGAGTTTTAAAGAAATGCGCCGCTGAGAATCATTTCTTGTTTCCCATTGACTAACGCCTGATGTGGAACATTAAATTACTCTTTCAGAACACTGCAAGTCAACATAGTAAATGCAAAATTAATGCTACAAAAACATTACTGCGAAGTGTTAAAACACACATTTGTAAAAATAAGACAGTTGTCTGATTTTACAGTGCTAAAATCTTCTGCTCTTGTTTGGGCCCTGGATTACACGCATGTTTTCCTCCTCTTAGTAGCTCTGTAGAAAGCCTGGCAGAGCTACAACAGTCAGCATCTACACGTGCGTTTTGTCACTGGTTTCAGTGAGCTCCAGTTCAGATACCAGATGTCTTCATTGTTGAAAATACCTAGAGTGCTACTTTTTCACAGAAAATATAGGTGATATATCCAGGAGTTCTGGCAGTGAGATCTTTACCTCTCCTTAACATTCTTGCTGTATATATTAATTTGTGTTTATGCCTGATTTCACTTACGCTTTCTTCATCCCTTTTTTTTAAAATATATTTGATGTATCTCTGAAAAAATTAATGCTTAATTTAAAAAGCACCTAGCCCAATCCATTGCCTTTTACGGTAAGCATGAGCTAGTGCATCTGCTTTTATAATATTCATTAAATTTAGAAATGAGGGCTAGGCATCATATCTTGCTCTAGTGGAGGATTTTGCTTATTTGAGTGTTTGATCAGTTTTGAATGCCCAAATGGCCTATTAGAATTTCCAAGATATAAAGAAACTACTTTAAATTGTTTTTATATGTATGAAATAGTATTATATGAATATAATAAGTTATATCTTTATAAATACACACTCAGATACACGTGAAATTCTTTGTCTCTTTTACCTCCCACCGTGTGCTTTTTGTGTAAATAGCTACTGAGCATCAAATGTTTTATAAGATTAAAGGTTCAGCATCTGATTCTAAAGAAGAGAATTAGTCTCTTGTTGGTTTTAGTATAACATAATGTCTTGTCTTGAGGAAAAAGCCTTAAATTAATTGGTTGACATACTACACAGGCACTACAAGTCAAATTAGTTAGATTTTTAAGTGCTTCTACCTCCCCGATTCAGTCATTTAAAACAAAAGAAAACGAGTAGTATTTAACATTTAAAAATAATTACAATAATAATTTGGGACATGAATCATTCCGTACATTCTTTTCTCGCTACAGACAATTTGTGTTGGGAAAAGTGCCATGTAGTATTGACGGTGACAACAAATTGTATTGTCCGGTGAACATCTGTTTCCGACTCCCACACTGATATTGCAGGTTGGGTACTTTTGATTTAGTCTTCACAGGCTGCCCGACCACAGAGGAACTGGAAATTACTGGTACGTTCAGCTTTTATTATTGGAACACAGGAAAACTTTATCATCATGCTGGGAAGTTCTGTGTCTTTTGAAATATTGGAAGGAGGATTACGTTGGCACAGAAAGTCACATGCAATACTTCTTACGAAGGAGAAAGCGGCTCCTGGTTTTTGTGTCTGTCAGTACCTGTGGGTATGCAAGTCTGGGGTGAAAATCTCAAACTGGAACAGGGTTTCTGTTCTGAAGATGCAAGGTTTGGCGGTGAGGGTTTGGGCAGGGCAGGGGAGTGGTGGTGTTATTTTTAGTAAAACCAGTGGCACTGCTCAAAAGGACCAGATTCTCCCAGTCTTGCTCAGTCTGTAGTGTTGTGTCCCTATACGAAATATCCCTGAAATCCAAAGCAGTTTCTATAGGGCAGAGCAGGCTGAGGTTTAGAATGGGCTGCAGGATCTAAGCCCTAGAGAACGTCAGTCTCAAAGAACTGATCTTTTCTAATTCATGTTTATTGCACCAAGTTACTGTGATGGCAACTTACAGAGAAAGGCTGTGTTAACGAGCTAAAATTATTACTGTTAAAAAATCCAGAGGTAACACTAAGCAATCTTCTCAAAATTGGGGGGAGTTTTTCAGAATGATCAATGTAATTTTTTTTCTCACGGTTATACCACCGCTTGTTATTCAGCCTGGGGAAAAAGGTAAAGTTTTGCTTCAGCAGGGACAGAGAAGAAATGATGATACATTCTTGATAAGCACTATGTGCCAGTCTGATAAAGCTCCAACTCCTGATCTGTAAATACACCAGCCAGTGCTGGGATAAACCTCTGAAAACGATCCTCTTTTACAGAAAATGAGGGAGAGAGAGAAATGCCACCGAAACTCCTATTAACACTAATTAGAGTTGCCAGCACGCAGGGGAATCAAAGGCAAAACACATGGAACTCCCACTGAAGTCAACAGGAGAAGGATATGCCTTAAAGGTGAAGCATGCAAATTGAAAATACGTGTTGTACAACACTACCAAATGAGCTAGCCGTGTAAACACCGACTTCGACGTGTAACCCTTCCTGCTGGGAACACTACCCCTGAAAGCTCATTCAGCCAGGAGAGAGCATTGTCCTTGACCACGGTTGCAAAGAACCTTTCTTGTGAATGACAGGTCCAAACCAAAGTAACTGCCACGTGTTTATTTCTACTTAAACTTGTCATTATTATTGTTGCTGTTATATTCTTGTTGTTTGTTCACTGTATTGTGAGCAAGGACCATTGTTTTCCAAGTCCTGCATCAGAAAAACAGTTTTTTGATGCTGCTCCTTAGAGTGATTTTGGATTTCTGAAAAGCTGTAAAGCCTGGGTGGAATCTTAGCAATATGACCAAATATTCAAAATAGATTCTAGGTCTCAGCCTCAAATGCAGAAATTTGCCCCATCTTGCTTTTCGTGACTGTATTATGTACTTATATATTAACTAACTCAGACAATTCTCCAGTAGGATTTGTTTGGGAGTAGCTTGCTTTCTGTCTGCCTCTCTTCTCCACTTGTTGACAGATGGAACATCAGTGATTGTGGAGCGGTTGCAAAAGAAGCTGAAACTTTTACACCGTGGTGATGTGGGTAGGAGCTACTCATTAGTCTTGCATGCTAGATGATTGGCACCGCCACCTAATTTAGCCTCAGGCCTCCCAGCAGCCTGTCTACTACTTTCCTACCATCTCCCACAATTCTTTCTAACATCAGAGCTGTTGAGCCCTGAAACTAGTGCACAGACAAATGGGAGCAGAACCAGAGACTTTGGGCAGTTGTTGCCTGGTATTCTCCCTATGTGTTTTTGCTGTTACCTGAAGGAAAGTTAATAGTTTGGACTAACTACCTTTGTGGGTTTATTGTGATTTTTACTGAGCTCCAAGAGCAGCAAGATGGAAAAGAGATTGCTGGCCTGTCCAGCCCACCTGCTCTGAACCTTCTTCTCAGAGATTTCCACCTTTTCCCAAGAGGGTGCACAAGGGGTTTAAGTGATTGTCACTGAAACGCACTGGCTGTTGAAGATTTCTGTGGGACAGGTAAGTGGAGCCCAGAGCCACGCGTAACTGTAGTTACTGCCTCCTATGTAGTGGCTGGGGGTCTAAAACTGATTCCCCAGAAGAAAAAAGA
>NW_010431155.1:0-1939 GCF_000710305.1 Buceros rhinoceros silvestris | reverse complement strand
GCAAGGGGTTTAAGTGATTGTCACTGAAACGCACTGGCTGTTGAAGATTTCTGTGGGACAGGTAAGTGGAGCCCAGAGCCACGCGTAACTGTAGTTACTGCCTCCTATGTAGTGGCTGTGGTACTAACACTATTCCCAAGAAAGAAAAAGGAAAAGCGGAGGAAATAAATTGCAAAGAGGGCATTTAGAAATAACGTAGCAAATGAAATGTATAAACTCAACGCAGGCAGCTTTAGAGAAGAGAACAGGAAACTGGCAGCTGCTGTGAGTGAAACTGGAAACAGAGCATTCGAGATCTTAACTTGCCCTTATTTAGACAAAATTTTCATTGGGTTCAGTACAGTTTTCTTCGGACAAGCAGTACAAGACTGAGCCCATAAGACCTACCTGACTTACACTGAAAATTACGATATGCAAGACTGACTTGTTCAGCTCTCTATTTAGGAGAGTAGGCAGTTGTAGGTACATATTTATTTCCTTGTTCAGGGAATTCTGGCCATGGCACGGAGATGAGGATGGGTCTCCCCATACCTCGGAGAGGCATGAGGTAGATTAGGGTATGACCAGGCAGCCCTTTCTCTACCTCCGCTGAAGTGCTGGATTAACCCTCAGACTAAATAAGCAGCCGGTGCACGAGGGCTGCAACAAGCTGCTTCTCGAGTGGTGAGGGATTATGACTCAGCACCACCAGCCACTGTGTCTGCTCATTACTCAGGACGAACTGTGAGACTGCGGTAAGTATTCCACAATAAATACCAGAAGGTATCCAGATGAAACAAACAGACGGTGCTGACTGTAGCACCAGTATAAAGATACAATTCTTCGTCACATCCAGTGTCACTTAGTCAGGGTGATGTTTCCTGTATTCAGCAAACATGCCAGTAAAAGAATTTCCTTGGCACACAGACAACATGGAAATGTCCTTTTAAAAATCAGTTAATACCAACAGAACTCATGAGCTAGCTGGAGCCATTTCCTATGCTATGGAAAGAACACTTGGATAAGGTTAACCAAGACATTTTACCCTCCCAACCTCCCCCCTCCCCATCTATTTCTGGATGTCTTCTTTTGTTCACCCTTTGCTAATTATAGTGGCCTTGCTTAGGTGATATTTTTAGTCTTAAAAGAGTTCCCTGGCTTTTAGAACACTTTATTCATGTATATTTCCTGTGTTTATTGTTGCCTTAACTAATTTTTAAATTTACTCAATCCAAGATTTTATTTAGCAACAAATATCAAAGTAACTTTTCTTTCAACAAATGCAAGAGCTGTATTTAGATGTAAAAAGCTTTTTTCTCTTTCTGAATTTCTGAAAACAGATTTTGGTTTCTTTCCCTCACCAGGCGATGGGTATGATAGACAAATCCGGAATTAGACAAAGCGAAATTTCTTTTTGCACTACAGTATGATTATTTAGTATCTGATTTTACTATTTATCATACTTCTTTTTTGTCTGTAATTAAGACTGGGGTGTTTCCAAGATATAGTATTAAATATTTGTTTGCCTAGACAGCCCTGATGTTTACATAACCACCTATAACTGAACTTCTAACAGTTACAGCAGTGGAAAAAAAGACATTGAGGGATGTCCACCTAAAATTATAGCTTCGCTTTCCCACTGGCACTGTATTTTATCTCTTTGTTTTCCTTAATTCCTTCTTAAATCTGCCGCTCTATTTCTTCTGTAGTTGCTCTACGAATGTGCCTGTAGTGATGCCAAAAGCGACCGTGTTCAGTCACTATTTCAAAACAGCAAATAAAGAACATTTTAGGGAAAATGTTGGTGCATGTCTTTCAACCCTACTAAAAGCAGACGGATTTGGGAAAATGTTAAAGCAAAGCACGCGGGTAACTGGCGGCTCACCATTCAGCAGAGACCCGTTCTGCTTCCCTGGCGGTGCTGTGACGCGCAGGCAGAAGCGAGGGCACGGCGCCCCCG
>NW_010431154.1:49094-57137 GCF_000710305.1 Buceros rhinoceros silvestris | reverse complement strand
GAGGGGCTGGCCGGGGAGCCTCTCGGCCGGGTCCGTTTCCTGCGTACTGCTCGCCGCCCCGAGGAGTAGCGCCAAGCGCTGCCTTGGAGCAGCACCTGAGGGCAGTGCGGAGTTCGCAGCTCGGCTGAGGGAGTGCTGCGTGCTGTTGTGTGCTCCGCGGGAGGGGTGGGAGAGCAGGGGTTTAGCTGGGAGATAAGTGAGACATACAGAGTTGGCCCTGATAACTGGCACCGTCTGTTAGGCCGAGCAGTGGCATGCAGTGTCCCAGCTGAACACTGAGTATCTAAAGCGGGCCCACCCAAAAGAAGTGCTGTAAAAGTCTTTACTGGTTTGTGAATTTTTTGTTTTTGTTTTTGTTATTTTTTCCAGGTTTTAACAGTTTGAACGCTCAGCCATGGTGATAGGGCATGTTGTTAAACTTCGAGATGTGTGAGGGAAACAGCTCTGACAGTTTTGGTGCCTTTGAGTGTATCAGCAGGGTTGGAATCTTTTAGTCTCTCACTTCAACTGGTGAAGTCATTGTCAGTAAAGCAGTAGCATGAGCATCTTTGACATTGGAGATCGGTTACCTCTGGGGGCTGTTAAAGTGTCTGTGTACTTTTATGGTCTGGCTTTTTCTTAAGTTGTGTGTTTTTATTCTTTCCCGGCTGCTGTCCCAGTTTTAGTATTTTGAGGAATGTTGCTGCCAAGTATTGGTGTGTTTTACTCTGTCCTACATGTTCTCGTTCTTAGATACATCTTTCTGTACTCAAATGTTTCTTGTCCTTGCCTGTTGTTTTCATAAAGTCTTGTCTGTGCAGTGCTTTCCCCTGTTTTGAAGCAGGTATCGTTGGAGGTTGCTGGACAGATAAGCCTGCTGCTGTCACTTGCCAGTGATTAGAACAGGAGTAGCATTGTTAAAGGGAAAGTCTGTGTTTGACCAGTGGCTGGCAGACTCAAGTGCTGTGTGCGTGCCTTTTGGCAGTGCATTGTCAGAGCTGAGAGGAGGCTCAAGCAAGCTCGGTGGGCAGGAGTCCTAGTGGAATTTTAAAGCTCTGGCAGATTTTTACCATGTTTATGTAAAGTGGCCCTTTCAGGAGGTGTGTCACTGAATGTGAGTGACTTTCATGTAATTGGTAAAAGCATGCCCCTGTCAAATCTGAGATCGTACTTCAAAAATGAATTATCATTTCATTATAGAAAATCATATTTCTATTTTTACTGCCAACCAGGTAAGCATCTCTGTATGAAAAATCCAGCTAGATGCAGACATCCAGGGAGAGACATCCAGACATGCAAATTTTTTTTTTCTCTTTGAATGATATCATCATGTTTTTGGAAAACCTACGAAGATACTGATTGCCAACTGAATATTTTGAAACTTTCCGTTTGTAGAGCAGCTACTGCTCAGATCTCATGTTATTTCAATTGTACCATTAACATTACCATTTTAATAACTTGATACCTAAATAAACTGATGTGAGTTTAAATAATACTGTGTGGACTGAAGTGCAGATACTCCTCAGATACTAAAGCAGTGATTTCTGCACACATTTAAGAGAGACGTGCCTTGGATATATGTCTCTTCCTCCTTCAGCTTGCTTTATCTTAAAAGCACTAGTTTTGAGCCAGAACTGAGTGTAAATCTAGTAGCCTAAGAGTACAGCAAATTAAGAATACCTAAGCTACCGATTGGTCTATTTGTAGAGCTGGGATAGCTAGGCAACACAGTAATATGCTGTAACCAATGATAGTCAAAGCCTGAAAAAACACTCTTGAGACAATCGTGAAGTCATGTGAGTCACTGCTAGGTGTAATCTATATGTTCTGGTTTGGGGAAGAAAAGCTGTGGCTAACTGCGAAGGAGAGGGGCAGCAGACACCCAGAGCATTGCTCTGTTTGCAAGCACAGGTGAAGACGAGCCAGGTGGAAATACTGGTTCTGCTGGTCAAATGCCATTCCTGCAGCCTGAAGCAGCTTGAGGGTAGTGACTTGCTTTGGCCCTACAGAAAGGAGCTGTCTTGCTGCATGTTAGTCCCGGTCTGTTGAATGAGTTCCATGGGGACTTGTGGGTCATTTGTTACAGGAGTGTCTTTGCTGCCCCATCAAGTTTCATCTACTGTAGCCTTTGCTGTTGTACAATTATTTATACCAAAGTAACTTAAAATTGTTCTCATAAATGGTTTGAAAGTTGAGATGACGTATGTTGAGTGTAAAGTACTTCGAATTATGTTCAAATTACGTTCTTTCATAAAACAATCATTTTACAGACTTGCTTTGAAAGATTTTCAAATTAATGCATTATATTTTAAAACATTGTTAAAGCAAAAAATTTTGCAGTGCCACCTGGCAAATCATACTTGCTAGAAGAAGTCTGTTTTCTTGAAAAGACAATTTCTTGGTTTTTGTTTTCAGGTGATCACTGGAGGCCATTATGATGTTGACTGTCGGTTGGAAGATCCTGATGGCGTTGTGCTGTACAAAGAGATGAAGAAACAATATGATAGCTTCACATTTACTGCATCCAGAAACGGAACATATAAATTCTGCTTCAGCAACGAGTTCTCTACTTTCACACACAAAACTGTGTACTTTGATTTCCAGGTTGGAGAAGATCCACCACTGTTTCCTAGTGAGAACAGAGTAACTGCACTTACCCAGGTAAAATGCTGTTGGGTTTGACAGCAGCTGTTAGGTGCTGTCAAGTTCTGTTGCATTAGAGATCTGTATAACTTCTGAAAATCAATGGATTTTAAAAATAATCTGATTAATACAAATAAGCTTTCTTTCTGAAGATAGGATTTATAAAACACAGAACTGACCTGAGAACGAATCACCAAGTGCTTAGGAGAAAACTAGGGTAGTAACTTAAACTCTAGGCCACTATCTTTTTTTTTTTTTTAAGGGAACTTCCTTTTAATGGCATGGTTTTGTGCCTCTTGAAGTGTGGGTTTCACAAACTATTAATGCTGGTAGATCAGGGTTTTAAAAATTTCCAGACTTTGGGGAAACTGAGAATAGTTTTTATCTTTAAAATTGCAGCGTCTTTTGGGGGAGGACTTAATTTGACCTCTCATGTAACTGCCACTTTTAAAATGGCAAAGAAAATCCTAGCAAAATAAAACAAATTAACAAAATTAGCCATATTTAGCTGGCTTCTACATACTTGTCCGTTATAAGATGCTACAACGTGTCAGATCATTATTATTATACTTTCAGAATTTTACAGTTTTCTACTCCCTCTACCCAGTCTAAATCCACCGAAACTTCCCTTGCTTCATGAATTCCCATTGATGTCCTTACATTATAGCCATCTCCAAACCTCACCCTAAAGAAAAACTGAAGAATGCTGGACATCGTGGCTAGTTTGGTAGTCTGGACTACCGCTTCCCAAATGCCATTCTCACTGGAATTTGCCTCACTTGTCTACAGTAGCTGAGATCTGTAATGAGTAGATGACTTGCTGTGAATTCAACAATAGCTCTTGCCCCTTTCTTCCTGGCCCTCTTCTGCTCTGCTTTATTTGCTATTCTGAAGTTTGATGTTGTATCTTTCCATCTCTTTTCCTTACTTTGGTCTTTGTTCTCATCAGTCTGCGTGTTCTGTTATGCCTGGTTTTTCTTTTGCTGTCTTGGCACCAGCGGAGGGATGTTGGGAATACCGGAATTGCAGTTCCTGGGTCTTGTGTCTCTGCAGTCCCTTGCAGCCTGTGGGAGAAGATATATTAAAAAATAGTTTATCATTGGATTGTAACGTACACAATGCAAATAAGATATTTGGGAAGAGGGAAGTTAATTTTCAGAGTACGAGACCTCTTTGGTACAAAGGTTCTTGTTGCAGTTTTCTTGAGGCTTGTAGCATGACCAAACTTGCGCAACCTTTCACAGGCATAGTAGAAGGTAATTCTCTGAAACCAGAGTGACTTTATGTTTAAATCCCTTGTGCAGACTGAGAGAGCTCTATAATTTATCTGTGAGAGGAGAAGCAGAATTCCTCAGTTTTGTGGAGAAGAAAATCTTAGACTTGTTTTGGAAGTCATCACCTTGGAAAGATTTTTACACACAGATACGAGTAGCTGATAGTTGTCCTATCAGGATGTCAAACAATTCCTTTTATAATAGTTCATTGCTGTTTCATTTTCAGGAAATACTAATTTTAAGCCATAAAACATAAAAACAAATTGTGACTAGAAATTAATTATTTTAGAAGATCTATTGATTAATATCTTGGCGGTCAAAACACAGTGAGGAGCACTGACTTTTACTTACAGAATGTAAACTGAAAGTGGGAGAAGTTTATGTGAAAAATGATCTAGGACTTGGAAAACTGGTAATATTTTTCTTTTTAATGAAAAATGACGATGAAATAGGGCAATTTAAGTATTTTTTATGATTATGGAGCATTTGGGAACAATGAAAGGTAACAAAATTGTCCTTTCTCTAACCACTTTTTGCGTACATGACCAAGAGAAGGGGCTCTTGCTGAAAGAACATGTTGAGTTCAGTAATGTAGATCTTTGAATGTTTTGTGAATTATGCAGCGAAGACCGTCGTGCTTGAGAAACACAGAAACGTTTAATATGTATTATGTGAATTTTAATCTTAAAAGCAACTGATTACTTTCCTGGTATGTGTAGAATTAACTGGGAGATGACTGACATTTCAAAAATGTATCTAGAGTTAATTATGGACTCAAATGTACATGAAATTAAGATTTGTTTAGTTCTCAACCTGTTGCTTTTTGTTAGATCTACAGTTGTACACACTTCTGTATTTGAGTCGGTTGTGTTTCTGTCTGTGGTTTGATTAATGTAAGTTAAATTTAACTGCATTTACATTATGACAGTGGAGTGAGTTAATCCTTAGCCTGCGAAGTTACATGAATCCTGATTTTAAGTATCAAACCAGAAAAATTCACTGAAGTACTAGAAGGGTTCTTAATTCAGTGGTGTGTATTTGTTTCCTCCTCTAGATGGAGTCTGCGTGTGTTTCAATTCATGAAGCTTTGAAATCTGTCATCGATTACCAGACCCACTTCCGCCTGAGGGAAGCGCAGGGCCGCAGCAGAGCAGAGGATTTAAACACGAGGGTGGCCTACTGGTCGATAGGGGAGGCAATTATTCTTCTTGTTGTTAGTATCGGGCAGGTATTCCTCCTCAAAAGCTTCTTCTCAGATAAAAGAACCACAACAACCCGTGTTGGATCATAACTGGTAGTGCTAATGCTTCAGGTCATTGTGTGCCACTCATCTGTAAAAATTAACTGTTCTCCAATTAATTGTAGGTACAAAGGATCTGAATATATGCAACATTGAAATGTGTCTATCCCTCATCACTTAAAAATCACAAAACAGACCCAGAAAGTTAGGAAAGGGACATATGATTTGAAGTACTTTAAAAATGCTTTAGAACTTAATTGTTTTCTGATTCCTGCATTAAATATCTGGCAGTGACCAGCCATTCTTTATTTCTACTGGCTCTAATTCAAACTCAGTTTGATTTTTGCCAGTAAGACTAGCCATCTGCAATATAACACTTTAAAATAACCCAACAGTCTAGTGTCTGATATGAGAGATAATATATATGAAAATTTGTTTTGATTTTAATTTTCAGGCTGAATGTATTGGATTATAAAAAAGCAAGTGTGATAAACTGTAGTGCACTGTTTTGATTTTAATCCAGTGGTACCCCTTGGTTATTTGTAAAACTCAACAAGCTTCACACTACATCATGGTGAAAATTCTCCATTAATCTGGTAAGTCTCCATCTTCAAAACTTGCTAAATTTTACACCGAATATATTTGCTTAAACATACATTCTTCTGTGTTTAAAACAAATGCATTTCCTCTTTTACAATGTTTGTTTTACTGAAGAACTTGTAAGCTGAGACTACTCAGGAAATCCACTTTATCTGCTCTAAAATCCAAATCTCCAAGTTTATTTAAAAAACATGCAATAAAATAGGGAATCTTGTACCTTTGTCACTGAAACTGTACCGTTTCTGTACTCATATGTGCTGCTGCTGGTTTTTGGATTTGAGACTAGAAGTAGCTTGGTTTGTTCAGCAGCACAGCACCAGCACTGGACAAGGTTATATTATGTGTGGGCACATGCAAAGCTTTTTGCTGAATTGCTTTCCTATTAAGAGGCTGATTTGATATTGATACTGCATTGCACAAGTGCTGTATATTTTATTTTCCTGTGTGTGGTGCACTGATGTGATGGCCTTGTGCATCTAATTGCCACTCTTTTTTGCTAGTGGTCAGGAAATGTTATAAATATTTCAGGTTATCTTTTTGGTAGAGTTATAGCTGCATTGTTTCCACTGTTCTCATGTCTTCGGTACCTTATGTACTGTAAAGTATTGCTTTATTTGACTGTGGAAGGTAGTAAATATATGTACATACAAGTAGCTTGAATTGAGCTGGTCATAATAAGGCTAAACTCTGTCAAATGGCTTTGGGGAAATAAGCAGACTGACCAGTTCTTAAATACAAACTACACTAGAGTGAAAGAAGTTTTCATATATTGCTGGGTAGTTCAAAAGATGCTTCTTAAAGTTCTCTTGAGCAGTCTGAAGCTCAATTCTTCAGACTGCTCAAGTGTCACCTGTACCTGTAACTTCTAATTTTTGCTTGAAATAATACAGGCAATTAATGAGATTTAAGCATTCTTTCTCTGCTTGTATCTTTCTCTGCTGTGTAATGTTTTTCTATCCTGTACTGAATTTTGAATACTGCATTCCCATTTTGGGACACAAGCTTCCCAGGAATGGTTAGACACACCAAGATCAGAAAACAAAAGTAGTGCTTTCTTCTTAAGACAGAACTCTGTGCCTGCACACAATATTCTTGATTGTACCTGTATGCTTTATTACTGTGTTTCAGCAACTGATATTTGGTCCTTTTTGCATTGCATCGCACACAATAGCGAAGCAAGTGGTACACTTTGGGTACAAGTGTTGGATAAAAATGTGATTTGATTTTGATAGTGTCCACAATTATCTTTGGAGTTCAAATATCCCTTGTGTAGCTTTAATCACAACAAAAGCATTTGTTCTAAAGATTGAAACGTGTTGGCTTTTTTTTCCACTGAGATGTTCTGTGTGCTGTCAAAACTGGTAAACAGTGGCCTGAGACAGACAATGGTCAGCCATCATGTACAGGTCTCTACTCTTTCATAATGTTTGAGTGTGTGAAGTGGGACTGTCCAGCTCAATATTACTCCTGCTGCAGAGGTTTCGTGGACTTTTGAATTGAAGTTAGGTATCCAAACCAATCTTTTGGTATCCTGCTGTATAATATGCAGCAATAGCTTAAAAATGCCTTTATTTTTGTGTTATTAAAAACATGGTTCAAATACACGTGTTTAAACATAGCTGTATATAGTTTTTAAAATGTGACTGAATAGGACAAAATAAAACACATGCAAACATGCACTGGGTGAAGAAATGCATTGTGACTTTTGGTTAAAGCTGCATCTTTTTAATATATGAAAAGAATAGTTTGGTTAATGGTTGATAAACAAGGGAACACCCTGTGTTAAAGGGGATATAACTGTTTTTAATTGCTGAAGGCCCTGGGTTTCAGCTATTTCTTGGATGTTTTATGTTTACAGAAATTTCTTTTGTGTCCTGAAATGTCAGTTCTTGTTTTAGTTTGGGGGGAGTGGGAAGTTTAGTTGAGTAAGAGAAAAAGCATACCCTGTGAATACTGTAAGGGCAAATAAAAATTAATATATGAATGTGGTCTGATTGTTTTGTTTGCATGTGGAAGCAGGGTGCATTATTCTTCAAAAAGCTTTGAATGATGACTCGAGTAGTCAAATTTGTAATTTATTACTGTTAATCTACCACCTGACACTTGATCATGACTTCTGTGCTGACACAAAATGTACTATGTACTGGTTCACTGCTGTTCCTAATGAGCTGTGCTGCCAGGTCATGGAAAGAACGTGAGTTTCAGCAAGATGGTGCATTTACTGTGTCTTGGCTCAGCTCATTAACAGTGCAGGTAGTAATAGTCAGAAATCTGTTTCTGTTGGAGTGGAACTCAAAGTATTTGATG
>NW_010431154.1:48262-48992 GCF_000710305.1 Buceros rhinoceros silvestris | reverse complement strand
GCCTTGGGACTTTCTGCATCTTTTCACATTAATTCTGTAGATATAAGGTTAATATGGGGTGAGCTAGAAGTGAGCTATTGTCTAATGATGAGAGATAAATTCCAAATTCTATGTAGTAACTAAATGTGTGATTGGAGATACTTCATCAAGAAGCTGGACAACATAAATGTTAGCATGTATCAGTTAAGTTTTAAAAGGCAGTAGAGTAGGTATCATGACTTTGTGTGAGCACCTTCCAAAATGGCTTTTTCGTGCTGTTTGTGTTTCCTTCTTGGTTGCTGTACCTTCATTTTTTTTCAATAATATTTACAGTGCTTGGGTGAAAAAAGGCTTTTGTTGAGAAGTATGGCTAAGTTCTTTTTCAGTGATGTGGTGGCATTATGGTCAAGTAGCTGTCTGGGGGTTTTTTTAGGTGCCTGGCACCCTGGATTTGGAAGTACCTTAAGATAAGTTGGGGTCTGAAGCACTTTTCCACTGAAAGCTGATCATTTACCAAAATTAAAAAAAAAAAAAAATTAGACTAAGAAAAAAAAGTCAGCAGATCATCTGGCTTGTATGGTGATGAAGGCTATTATCAAGGAGGAAGCAGAACTGTTGCTAGACCATTGCAACCCATGCTTAAGAGTTTCTTGGACAGACAGACTGCCTGAGAGCACAAATCCCTCAGGGGCACTGCAACCTGGACTCTTCTTGGAACAAAATTTTAAAGCCTGATCCTGCAGTTCAGCAG
>NW_010431154.1:42956-48164 GCF_000710305.1 Buceros rhinoceros silvestris | reverse complement strand
GCAGGGAGTTACCGTGTAACATGAGCATGCAGAAAGCTGATGTACTGTACCAGGTTACTCCAGGAGAGGTTCTGTGCTTGATATGCAAGTGGAGTTGATCATGTCATATGGATCCAGTTTCTGAAGTAGTTTAGGGTTTTGTAGCCCCACGTTCTACATCGCTAAAGGAAAGCAAACTTACTGCATATTACCAAGAACTCAGATGTACATTGTCTAATGCAATGCCGGGGTTGTTGCTGTTGACTTCAGAGGCTTTACCTTCAGGCGCTGTCAAAGCATGCCTCCTCTTCAATATTCTTGGTGTGCAAACATTGCTTGCCTTTGCTTTCTGCCTAATTGGGTTCTTCATAGGAAGTACCACACTGATACCACTGGAGAAACCCACCAGTTAAGGAAAGCATTATCTCATGTCAATGATTATTTAAAACTAAGTCTTAGCAATCCTCATTACCATGGCTGAGGGAAGTCACTCTAAACGGAGTTAGTCTCTATGCATTTACAGCTGATGAGTGCTAATTCTGCTTGTCAGTAAGACTGTGGGTGTGTTCCTTGAAGTGATTGAAATGTTCCAACATCACCCGATTTCTTACTGTTGAAAACAGATTTGAGTCCTTTTTCTCCACAGCTCGATAAAGGAGCACTCCTTCAGGGGTGAGGTGAAACCAAGAGTGTAACATGGGCCCTTAACTACACGGGTCCCAAGTCTTTCTCATCCCTTCCCTTGACTTCCATGGTCATTGAATCAAGTTCCAGAAAACCAAAGTTATGGTTTGTGCATACTGATCTTGGCCCAGTAGGTGCTGTGAGACTTGAGGGGAAGCAGCCACTTGTCTCAGCTTAGGAAATACTCTGGTAACCCAACAGTAGCAGCTCTTTAAATGTTCATTATTTGTATTTAAAAGTCCACGTTAAGAAAACTCAGGGCAAGATCTTATATAAGTGTAGGTGGTTTTGCTTGGCAATACTTCTAAGCAGATTGATTTGACCCACTCACGCTTTCTTCTGTACCTGCTGATATGAACCAGGTCACATGCAGGTGGTCTGGTCAGCATCACTGGTGTGCAACACAGCTGTTTGAAGCAATTCAACTGCCTTGTGTGTCCATGATTTGATTCTCTTAACATTACAAGCTCTTTTGCTGGTGGGCTGACAGGAAAAGTAGTGACAGAGGGAGGTATGCTGTAGCAGTGTTTGCATCCTCACGCTGTCAGGCTGAGGAGTCAGCTGTGCTGTGGTTTTTCCAGAGTGCAGAAATGAATCGTGGTAGGAACACCACATTCACTGCCAATTGCACTGCTGTTAACTGTGTGTTTGGTTGCCCATAGAGGCCCTTCAAGGGCCGTCCCTAAATATTTCTGTAGGCTGTATCTCTCACCGCGAAACACTGTCCAGCTTGGAGTGCAGTGGATGAGATGCGATAAAGCAAGTGCCATCCCAGTGCCAGCCTGCACTGTTCAGGTACATGTTTTGTCACTGAATGTTTTCTGCTGGTGTGCATCCACAGGAAGGATGTCAATGACCTCCTGTCAGCCTGGGAAGAAGGAAGGGGTAGGGGGAAGGTGTTTTTAAGATCTGGTTGCATTTCTTGCTGTCCTACTCTGATTCAGTTGGTAAATGTATAGTGGACTTGTTGTTTAAATCGATTTTCTTTCCCCGAGTCCATCTTTTGCCTGTGACCATAATTGACGAGTGAGCCCTCCCTATCCTTTGTCTCAACCCTCCAGCCTTTTGTTGTGTTTTCTGCTCCCCATCCCACTGCAGGGGGTGGGAGTGAGCGAGTGGCTATGTGGTGCTTTGTTGCTCTGGCTGCATGGGCTTGAACCACGACAGTGGTATACACCAGCCCTGGGCAAAAACCACCGCTGTAAGCAGAGAGGGGCACTCCTCCACCTCTTGAGGATCATCATCTGTGCACCTCTCTTACCCCATCAGTACATGTTCATAACTTGCTTAATTAAGATTCTGGGAGGTGACAGTTCATATTTTCTATTGACAACACCTTGCACCTCCAACAATGGGAAGGAAAACACATGCAGACGTTGAAGGCCAGGTTCCAGCAGGGCTTTGGTAGGGCCGTGTCATCTTCTAGGCTGAATCCTATGAGCACCAGCCCTTAGAGAAAGTACAATGGTGCTTTGGTTTGGTTGGGTTGTGTTGGGCTGGATTTAGTTGGTTTTTTGACTCCAGGGTCCACAGCTGTAGAAACCACAATGCTATTAACCCTGCTGTCATCTTTTCTCTCCCGAGCTTTTACAAGTTCCTTTGTGGGGGTGTTTTGGGGGAGAGATCTGCTTTTGTCTCTCTTTGGTTTGCTTTTCAAAACCAATGCCTGCAGCCAGAAAGTACTTCTTTGTAATGCTGTAGGATTTGTCATCTTCCAGGGACTAAACACAGCTGTTTTCACTCCTGTGGCTTTCCCACCAGCTTTTCTGTACTTACGTAGTGATCCTATTGAGAGGTCTGCAGCAGCAGCAGGCAGCAAACTCTGCCCTGCTGCCTGCTCCCATCTAAAACCATCACACAGCATTCTCCAGCAGGAACTCTGTCCCTGTCACACTTTCCAGGAATGCATGGGCCGCCAGGCTTTTCCCACCCTTCATACCTTCGGAAGGAGCAGGAAGATCTCCTGCAAGTGCTGGATCCAAGAGCAGCCTGATTACAAGACGGATCAGGTAGGAACGCAGCCTGCACTGTGACCAAGCACGTTCGTAGCGAAATCTCTGCTGGTCTGAAGAGACTGGTGTTGTGAAAAGGAGGGGATTAAATACGGTCTTATTAAGCAAATCAAGGCAAAACAAGCAGATCAGGGGCATGATCAATGACCGTTTATTTAGAATGCAACATATACAGGTTCTTTCGGATTGCCGCTGAAAAATTGATGAACTGCAGGGTAGCTCAGTTACCAGAGAAACAGCCAACCACTATAGATCCAACACCGAAGAAGCTACAACCTGCCCACTGTAGGCCCACCTGCTTTTAAAAACAAGCCCATCGAGTGCACGAATAGTCAACAGAAGCAAGTACAATCACGATTACAAACAAAGAAAATACACCCAGGGACAAATAACGTCACTCAGAATAACCGAGGTAAGGAATCTTACCCACACGGCGTCCCTGTCTGTGTGTGTGGGGAGGTGTGTCTGCGTCTGTGGAGGGGGAGCGAATCTGTCAACCTGTCCTTTCAGTATGGATCTGAATATTCTCCTGTCCCATTTTAGGGCTCACCCTGGGGCAATATTTATACCCAGTTTTTCACATTACATTGTCGGGGTGGACATGGGTGTGGTGACAACTGTAGACAGGTTTATCGGTTATGTTAATTGCACAAAGTCTGTCAGTTTACACCTGCATGGGTGGAGGTAACCACCCCTCTGTCCAGGACAGAAAAATGGAAGACTCTGACTATTGGACCTCTGCCCCGTTTCACGCTCCTCATGGGCATCCGCATAATGCTTAACACCAGATATTGATGTAGTGACAGTTGTAGTCCTGGTTTGAGTTAGAACAGAGCTCATTCTGTTCAGTGATTTCACTTTCCACCTCAGTCTCTGCTCACTAACAGCATTGTTTGAAGTCAACGGTGTATTTTTGCAGACAGCGTCTTCTTCGAGTAGTGACAGCGCTTGAAGTTTACCGTCAGTACCAGGGACTGGGATGCAGAAAGGCTCTTGCTTAGACTTTCTGCTGTGCAGACCAAGGTCACTGTTCAATCCTGTCTGCCACGGTGGGGGTGCAGTGAGTGAGAGGCCGCACCTGCGGGGAGCAGCAGATGGGACGGGTGACCCTGCACTGACCAACAAGCTGTTCCATCCCATAGACGACATGTTTGGCACAGAGCTGAGGGAGCACAAGGGTCAAGTCTCTTCCTCAATGGCTGGTGCCTGAGGAGGACTCTGTCCATTCTGCCTTCGATCCCAGGCCGTGCGTTCCTGAATCCAGTTCTGGAATCCAGCTCCTGACTCTGGGTCCTGTCTGCTGCTGAGCCCAGACTGGGCCTTCCCAGTGCCTGCCCACCACCGCCCGGGGATAGCAGATGGGACAGGTGACCCTATGCTAACCAACAAGATGTTCCATCCTATAGATGTCATATTTGGTATAAAGCTGAGCAATCACAAGGGTCAAGCTCTCTTCTTCAATGGCCAGTGCCTGAGGAGGACTCTGTCCATTCTGCCTTCGATCCCAGGCCGTGCGTTCCTGAATCCAGTTCTGGAATCCAGCTCCTGACTCTGGGTCCTGTCTGCTGCTGAGCCCAGACTGGGCCTTCCCAGTGCCTGCCCACAGCATCAGTGGTGACAGTGACGTGGTTGCCATCAGGGGCATTGGATTCAGTATTGGTATTGTATATATTTATATTTCATGTTATTACTATTATTCTCATTAAAGCAATTTTAGTTTTCCAATTGCTGTCTCTCTCCCTTGCTCCTTTTCTCCTTTGCCAATTTAGGAAGAGGGGAAGGCAGGGGGAGGAGGGGAAGGTAATAGAGAGCTCCTGTCTTTCATCTAGTGGCTGACCCAACTCTAACCCTTGACAGTACATAACTCCTGTAAAGCCGAGCTTCAAAGGGCTCTCAACCTCCTTGTGTTCCTTAATGTGCAGTTTTGAGGGAAGCTTATGTTAACTGAACTTCTGTAATTCTGTCACTCCAGCTCCACACCTTCCCCGGTCCAAACAGACCCAGCGCTTCCCCTGGTTGCTCCTCCCATTTTGCTCAGTTACTGCCCTTTACTTTTGCCTGGGCCTGGTAAGGATCTGGCTGTGCAAGCTAAACACTGCTTGTGCTTACTCACACTCTTCATCCTCCCAGCCACCCTAAACCCCCCTGCCACACAGACTGTCCTGTTCACCTCTGCCTTGTAGAATGACACTGGTCTCCTTTGGCTACACAGAGGGAAACGTGTTGTCCTCCGACTGGCTTTTAAGTGAGAAGGGAGAAGTTCCCTTCTCTCAAGGAGAGAAGTTCCTTGCGAGTGTTGGTAGGACAGCTGGTTTTCCGAAAGGTTGGCTGCTTTTTTGGAGGCATTCAGGTGTGCGTTCAGGCTGACCATTTCCACCTTACTGCTTGCTCTTACAGACACCCCCTTTACCTGACCTTTTCCTCTTGACCCCATACCCCTCCATGCCAATGGTGTCTGCTGTGGCTGCATGCGTAAATGCTCTATAAGGAGCCTTTAGATGAGAGAGAATAAAGAGAACACAGCTTCAGCAGG
>NW_010431154.1:21705-42878 GCF_000710305.1 Buceros rhinoceros silvestris | reverse complement strand
AGGAATTGGACATTTCCCTTTTTACTCGTTTTCTTAAAAGCTCTGTTTTATAAGGCGAAATAGGATTTTTTAAACTTTCTGCTCTTTTTTGCCACAGAGTCTGAGACATATTGAATGAGCAGAATTTACTCTGCTGAACTGGAGACTCAGTGTCACTGATACTGCTGATTCTCCAGGCTTCTCGTATCCTCTCATCAGCTTCAGGTTCCAGCTAGTCCATCACCTATGGCATTGTCAGAGTCTCTCCTCCGCCCTTTGGGAATGATTGCCACCTCCAGGAGAACACAGTCTGTGTAAGGGGGTATCATTTCTACATCCCAGGGAGTTATAGCTCTCACACATTTCCTTCTGGTATCTCTATCTGCTCTTCATCCTCACCAGACTTCAGACTAACACCCCTACCCAAAACCCAGTTAATTAGACGTGTCTGAGACTTCTGGTTGCCTCTGTTATCAGAACCATTACTTTCTCGTTTGAGAGACAGGCATTCCACTTGCAGGACTCGGAGGGATTTGCATTTTTTTGTCAGTGCCTGGCCTTTGTAGAAGGGCTCAGAGCAAAATTTGTCTCTTTCCTTGGACGTAAGTTGAGCATTTTTCTATTATCTTTCCATTTTGAACAGTCTTTTGGAAATGTGATGAGAACAATGGAAGACTTCAATGAAGTCACCGAGCTACGCCATGTGAACGTCGCTCTATCTGAAGATACAGCTATACCAGAAAATGAAAGTTAAAGAACTTGAAAATATGATTTCTTAGGATTTGTGAACAAGGAAACTAATTCTGAACATTTCACTTTAATTAGCCTTTATGTGTTTTTGTTATAGATCCACTTCACAGTACCTGAAACAACATCAGAGGAGAAAAGTATTCCATTTGAAAATGCCTGAGCAGGATACTTCAGCAATTTCTCATTACTATTTGTAAATAGGAAGTGTGTTAAAGTTGACTCTGTCTTACGAAATTTGTTGTTTTAATTAGTAAAGTATGAACATTGATTGACCAATCAGTGACCAGAACCCACCCTCAAATTCCTGATTTTTTGCATGAAATTATCCCTCATTCGTCTGCAGTGATGAAGACTGCAGTAATGCAATCCCTTATTATCTGCATTGATAACACTGTAGTAGAATTGGTCAAATTGGTTTTTCTGCGTGCTCCACTGGCAGACCAGCCCCTTGGACCAAGACTTAGGTGGGTGTTGTGAACACAGAGCTCAGCCCAAAGACTGCTAGTCCTGGTTCCAGCTGGAATAAATGACTCAGGAACAGCTGTGACTTTGGGATACCTGGAACTGCGGGGCTCCCCAGCCTGTAAGGTCTGCAGTGACTTGGGTCCAACACAGCATGTGAAAGTCCTTGGCCTGGGAGCTCAGTGTCAGCTGTGGACCAGCATTGCCGCTCAGAGGCTGGACACCAATGGCGTGGGGGAAAAGGACAGGTCCTGGCAAAGGGGATATTCTGCTTCCCACCCGTAGGGGTGAAGACCCATGGCAGGGAGTGCCTCTGGGGGCACTGCATAACCTGCATGAAGAAAAACACCTTTCTCATGGTAATTTATTATTTTTCTTGTTGCATATACACTATTGTAATTATAACCCTTGGTAAACCAGTACAACTGGTAAAGGGAGAGTGCTGTGCGGGGCCCATGGGGCTTGCCAGGCTGTTGGCAGTGTCAGCAACCATCTGCACAGAAAGAACACCAGGAGCCCCAGGGCTGTCCCAACCCTGTCTTAATGAGTTAATCAGGAGCTTGAAGTGGCAGTGTCCCTTTTAATGAGTTTATCATGTTTCCTGATCATCTGAACAGAGTTCCTCTCCTGTGTCTCCCCTACAACATTCCACAGTCTTCAGCCTGGGTGAACACACCACAGAAGTTGTGACAGTACCCCCTACTCATTGCCTAGAATGATCAGTGAAGATCCCCTCCCGCACATGCACATGTTTTGGGATTGTCTGTATGAAATTCCCTGAATGGAAATCTCAGGCTCTGTTGGTCTAATTTAAACACAGGGTTTCTTATGGATGGAACATAAAAAAAGGAGGTAAGATCAAAACAGTTTGCACTTTGTATATGTTTGGAGTTAAGCTTGAAAATTATGCTGGGTTTATTTCCAGACTATAAAAATAGCTTGCATTTTAATATATTTTCCCTTTGGCATTTTTTCCGTCTTTTTCCAACCCTCCAAGTGTGGCCCATGCCACACAGCAGATCACAGAAGATAGAAAAAAAAATTTCTTGCTTCTTGTTGTTTTTATATCTGGACACTGAAATAGGCATATTCACAAGAGGAAAACACACTTCTTTTCTGAAAGAGACATAAGTTTCTGCAGAAATTTTTTTTCTTTTTGTCCCCTTCTTTCCCAGAAAAAGAAGAATTAGAAAATCCAGATCCTGGTTGGAAGTTTAAAACAAGACAGATGTGCTTTTTCTTCTGTGTTTTCCCAGATGACTCCCTGGGGATTTTTTGTTCTCATATAACTACCAACATTGTCTTGAAAAGTTGTTAAGTGCTTTGAATGAACCACGTAATGGGAAACATTTAGCATTTAGAAACATTTGTAAAACATTATTTTTAACTGGTATTCATCCCAAGGTTATGTTCACTGACTTATGGAAGTATTACAGATTATGTCACTCCAAACACCCGCCAGAGAATTAACTTCTAGTTTATATTTGCCGTACAATTGGTTACACACCTTCTTGTAACTCCTGCTTAATGTATTGAAATTTGAGAGTGAGATTCTCTTTGAACATTATTCGGAGCATTATCCTTACAAAAGAGCAAAAACTTGTAAAGAAATTCATGTTTGCCATTGCTGATTGAAAACCAGAACACTGCACAGCCAGCAGAGCTAACTTTGTTTTGGAAGGCTGCACAGGAGGCACCTCCTTCTCCTGACTCCTTCAGAAAGGGGCTGACTAAGTCCGGTGCCAGGGACCACAGCTAGGGCAGTCCTGGCTGGCTGGAGCACCTGTGACAGTATACAGTGATGGAAGCCCAGCCTTGGAAACCTAGAACAAATCCTTGACAACTTGGGATTTAGCTAGTGGAACTGACATTTGTGAAAAGGAAAACACATGCCTGTTTGCAAACTCCAAGTAGATGGAACCCTCCGGGACCCTGAGTCTGACACCCTGGGCTCTCCCGGCCACACCTGGGGTTTCACACTCAGCCAAGGTGGGCTGGTATAAAATACCTGTGAGGAAAACAGTGAAGACAGTTGTGATTCACTTAGCTGCCCTATTCTGGTGGCATTGAAAGGGGCAGGTGAAGGTGTTGTGAGTGTTTCCCTGATGTCTGTTAACCAGCCAATATAGTTAAACAGGATTTATTAACAAAATGAAGCTTAGACAAGTTTACAGGTTGAGGTCTGCTGAAGGAACTAATTCCTACACTACACCACCCACTTCTAATCTTAGAATAATAATCCCGAATGCGCAAACACCAACACAAAGGTTGGAACTCTCAAGCTCAAGGAGTTTCCTTAGGTGGCATCCCAGTCTAAGGGCAAAGCGCCCCCAACTGCAGACCTGCTGCTCCAAGGAGGGCTGTCTCAAACTTGCCCTTGGCAGGACTCTTTTTATACCTTCAGTCAAATCTGAGTTGTGGTCATGTATGGTCTTATTAACTCCCATCGGCTGCAGACCCACTTTCCAGGTCTATACATCCACTGGTGGGCTTGGCCAGAGCTACCAAGAAGCTTCCAGAGGTTTCTGGCAGTTTCTCTGAAATCTGCCCAGCAACCACTGCAGTTTCGCTGAACTTCCACTAAACTAAACTGGAAGTTTCTCAGAAGAAGGGGACGTGCACCTGCCACAGAAGGGCAGCCTGCTCTTCCCACATGAACAGTATGACTTAGCTATATTTAAAATAGAAGACATCTCTTCAGTCCGCTGTGAGATGACTGTTGATCATATCCCTTATTACATGGATAATCCCCTTCCATCCTGGTGAAGTTTTTAAGTGGTCTATGTGAAGCTCCTTTACTTTGTATTGCCCTGCTTCTGACCTCCCATTGCAAAACATTCCTAGCCCTGAAAACAAAAAACAACACCCCTTCCCTCCCCACCCCACCCTCCCCCCCAAAAAACCCCCATCCAACCATGTTTCCTGGGATATATCTTGGAGGAAATGAGCTATTTAATTACATGTATGAAGAGAAGGGAAAAAAGAAAGGCGGCAAAAAGGGAAAGAAATAGAGAGGACAAAATCACAGAGGACACATTCCCTGTCAGGGCAGGGCTCATGCTATTTAATAAGTGATTCATCTGGCTTAACAAATTCAGAAATGCACTGTGGATCAGAGGCTTCAGCCACGCTTTCAAGGGAAAAACTGGCAAAATATCATGCAGCACTGAAATAGCATTTCTAAAGCACATAGGCAAGGAAAATCTCGTGTTTCTGTTCAGAGATGATATGTGCCTTCAGCTGTACCCCTCAGCATCTGCCAGCAGTGCTACTCCCACAGAAGGCAGTGTCTGCAGAGAAAGCTGGTCCTAACTTGCACCTCTGAGATGAACAGCAATCAGGCTGTTGGTATGGTCAGTGGCAAGTTCAGAGCTACCTTCAGCTTTATTCCTCACTGCACCTTGGCAGCTGTTGTTACACTCTATGAGCAGGGATGCCTGGTAATTTGTACCCATACCAAGCTGCTCTTCCTATTTACCTCAGCAGCTCACTGATACTCTGCTGATTTCACAGAGGTACCATTAAATCCATCAAATAAAATGCTTAGGTGTGTAATCTGAAGGATGTTGTGCTCACCTAATCTTAAATTTAGGTGCTGCCACTGCTAGGCTACACATCTGCCATTCATCATAACAAAGGACGGGTCTGAAGCATTTGTGATCTCTTTTCCAGAGTGGTACAAATCTAGGAGAGATCCATTGAAGCCAGGGATGTTCCAGTGGCAGCAGATAAATGACAGAGGATAACAAGCAACCAAGGTTGTTGTGTTTCTGGCAGATTCTTATCAAGCACGAAGAAGGGGCAGATTTCCCTTCTTTCCATTTCTCATTTCACTGGGGAATGGTCAAAAGATTCTTCCAATACAAAGTCTAAAAGTACTTCCGAGTGCAACCCTGACCGCTCTCTCTTTCTATCCCTCTCCCCACCCTTCTCTCTCTTTCTTCCCCTCTTTCTGGTTTTGTGCCATTTTTCACTGTGGTTTTTTTGGAGCACTTTCAAGATAAAAACAACTCATAAGAGTAAAGAACCTTGTGAACATCATCATCTCTGTCTTTTCTAATTTACTTGTTTTTAAAACAATTCTGCCTTGGAAAAAGGTTCTTTTCTTTATAAGGGCTGTGACCTATATATATGAAAATAACAGATTTCAAGAATGTTAATTTGGTGATGAGGAGAAACTAGATCAAATTTCAAGTCATTTTGACTTGAGTGACATCATAATTTACTGCTGTGCTCTGGACCAGGACTAAAGATCCTGTCACCACTAAGAAAGCAAAGGGACTTCTCTGTTATCAAAGACATCTACGATACTCTTAAGCTACAGCATTTCTGCCAGCAGCAAGGCAGTGCACACGCTGCCTTGGTCTTCTCCAGCATTTCCTAACACAGTTTCATCAGGCATTCATGCTTTAGGACCTCAATTTAACATATTCATAGGCTGTGGTTTTACAGAAATGGTGATATTCTGCATAGTCTGTGGGTTTTGGGGAAATATTTAAAAGCTGGTGGGAAAACCCCAGGAAACCACAGATGAGAAGCAATGGGTCCAAGACCTCCACAGCTGCAATGGAAAATTATAGGTACACTCCATAAACAATTTTCCATTTCTGTCCTTCAGTTTTCCTATAATGAGACTTGTACATTCTTGCAATTAACAGGCAGAAAATAACTTTCTCTGTAGATGACATACTTTGTAAATTACTTCAGTCCCCTCTTGTAGTTTTGGTCTCTTTCTCCCTTAGGAACACCCTCCTTCACAGAACATACGTGCACCCTTTATTTTGTGTAAGTTATAAGGCATTTCTTAGCATAAATGGGAAGGGATCACCTTGTCTGTGTTTATGAGAGTGTGTATAACATGCATAAGGAACACTGACGTCCTCAGAAGACAGCATCTGCAGTCCACAACACACTGTGTCGAAAGAGCTGGGAGGTGTGAGTTTTCTGTAAAGGGCAACAGATCAGCCAGTGCCAGGAGGCAGGAAATTAATCTGGAACAGGTACGTGGCAACACATCTGTTTCAGTCAGAGGTGAGCCTCCCTTAAAAGCCCAGAAATGGACACTGAAAATGGAGATAGTCCTAGCCTGGAGCACAGATTTGCAACAAAACTTCACCTCTAGTTCCACTATGGCAAATCTTACGTTATTTTATCAGCTTTTGACAGAGAAAGACTTCACAATGATTTTCTCTTCAGGTTGGGATTTTTCTTTCTCTTTCTATCAAGAGGGTAACTATGGCAACCCCAGGAAAAACTTTAATATTTTGTTTATGCTGGGCTTCATCACATAAAAAAGGAGAAAGTTATGCTGTTTCTGTTACATCACTTTAAAGCATGAGATTTTTTAAACAGGTTTATCACATTAACGGTATGGCTTGGCTCTGGCTGCCTTTGAATTTCCATCATGCATGTGCTGTGCAGTAGGGCTCCAACCAAGTCTTGACATTCCCTTACGTGGTGAAAGTGGATGACAGGGCAGCAGCTACGTGGGAAGAGTCAGGGAGCTCTATTTTTTATAATATTTAGAGAAATGGTAATTGAGGACTTCAGAAGCCCTTACTATTTTTCTTTGTAATTTAAGAGGATGAATTACAGTTTGTATTGCTTGCACGTGTGGATCAAACCATCTTGATCTTGAACATATAGAGATGGCCTGAAACCAGGGATAAGGTGGCTCCTCAGTAAAGGTTTCTTGGCTTTAATGCCCACGTTGAGGCTTAGTTGCAGCTGAAATTATGTTGAAAATAGTTGTTGGCTTGGATATGTCCTACCATGCTGGTCTTCCAGAGAGAAAGTCATACTGCTTGGCTGTGGAGTTTCCTGTGCCTGGCTTACTGTACAGGGCAAAGCTGATGTTTCTGGCCTACAAGGATGAAGATACAGATCTAAAGGGCCAGACGTGGTACAAGAGCAAAACAGAGCAAGTGGTGCAGGAAAGTGCACATCTGGGGGCAGCAAGTGAGCTGAACTATTAAGCACAGAGAAAACAAGCAAGCGACATGCTACGCCTGTTCCTTGGCAGACAGGATGGGATTGCAGTAATGAGTATTTCTCAGCACAATGGAGGCTGCATTTCATGTGGCACTCATTGAGTGTTAGTGCTCTGAACTGAGCTCGCTGGCACTCGGGAAGGGTGGAACTGGGACTGAACCTTTTGGCTATGTGCAAGCTTCTCAAACAACAGCTGCTTCTGCAGATAGACAGTTGAACGTCAATGCGAGAGGTTTTCTATGAACCAAGGAAACTTATCAGCAGTGGCAGTGTTACTGCTGGAAGGCAAAACTGATTAAGTTTGCAGAAGGAAATGAGATTTTGCAGGTTTCAGGCATTCTTGCAAGGTCATGCTCCCCTAGAATTTTGTTCCAAAGGGAGCAGTGTTTTGTCTTACTGAGACAGATAGGGTGATGCGAGACCCCCAGCTTACTAAAGCTGTGACCTGCTAACTTTACTAAAATGCAGTCCAACCATCACTCATCCCAGATCCTCACTCATCATGTTCTGGTGGTTTAAAATCAACCTGTCAAATCATAAAATTCCAAAAGCAGCAGAAGATGGAGGCTTTGGAGTCAAGAGATCCCCAAAACAGGGACTAATTTATTGGTGAAGGTACCTGGCTGATGATTCTTGTCTGTGGAAAATAAAGGGTCTTAAGTCATTCTAGAGCTTTTCACAGCAAAACACCTCTGGAAAAGAGAGTAGTGCAATCTTTCACAGGTTAAGCAAAGCCACCTGGCTTCAAAGAGTTTTTGATCTGCAGTCTATCATCAGAGAAAATCCAAGAGGATGAAAACATTTCCTTTCATCATTAGCATCCCACTGGAGTCTTGTTGCCATTTTCTGCAGCACTGCCTGGGCCCTGGTCACTCAGCATCTTTCAAAGCAGAATACTGAAATGAATAACAGTCCTTTCAAATTGCTCCTAGAGATGTGCTATGCATACAGATTGTGTGAATTCCTCATCTTTCTCTTGAGTCCTGAGTAATGGCATGTTCCTGACTCTACTTGATAAATCAGAGAAGACACGACTTCCATTGAACCCTGCACACAGTGGAACTGCCAGTATGCAGGAGCAAAAGGTCCGTATCACGACTCTCCAGAGAACATGTCAAATAGAGTCACAGTGGAAATAATCCGGAACATGGTAGAAAAGTAATACTGTTGTTGTCCTGGGAAAGTCAAAATGCACAAGCTAATACTGGCATTTCAGTTTATGGCATATCTTGCAATCTCACCAGCAAATAGGTCTTGTGTATGAGGCTGGGAAGCAGATGCCTGGGATTTTCTAATCTATGTGCAATTCTTGAGGAGGAATTTTAGAAATTATTTTCTCTTGTGTGTATTGTACAATGGATTGCATTTCCATCCCAAAATGAGGTAACATTGAGGTGCTGGAAACAGAAGGTTGTATGTAGAGATATTTCCAAATTTACAGCTGATTTGGGCTCTCATATTTTATAGTAATATCCATCAAAATCAAGTTAAAGACAAAAGAAGATCTTCCTTCCCTTTTCCACATCACTCAAAAGAAGAAATGCTGGGCCAGAAGGTCTTGTGTTTTTTGTTCATTCTGCTAGGGGGAAAAAAAAATAGTAACTCTGAAAGTTCTGCGTGAGGATATGGTAAAAGCCCACTTCTAGTGGGAATGTGATCCTTGACTGAAGATTTCTTTTTCAGGAGCTTCACCTTTTAAGGTGGAAGCTCTTCAGTGTCCCTCTTGAGGCTGTTACATCCCTGACATGCCAACAGCTGTGCTACATTTCTCTTTTTTGCTGTTACAGCCCTTGGAGTTTCCACAGAGATTGGTGGGTGAACAGTGCAAACCACAGCATTTACAGCACTATAAGGATACTGCTTTCTTGAAATATGGGAAGAGGAGTGATACCATAACAATGCCTAGGATCTGACCGCAAACCCAAAGTAAACAAGAAAAGCAACAGCACAGGTAACTTGCTCTCTTCGATGTTGAGCATCTGCTTGGATGTAGCTAACAAATTCAGAGGAGTTTAAGTTCCAAAGCTTTGCAGACCAGACTTTCATTCTTAATAGAATTTCCCATGTCTGAAAATAAATAACGTCTTTTAAAACTAATGTAATGAGCAAAGAGATTCACATCAGCTTCTGCCTCATGTCAACAGTGATAAAGGTGAAACCTGTGCGACAGGGTCCTGACTCCCATTCTCACCTCCACAGAAGCAGGCTTTGTTTGGCCCTAGCATGAAGCAAACAATGGAGTCATACAGGAGCAATTTTCAAAAGAGTATCCACCTGTGTCAAATTACCCTTTTCAAATTACATTGAACAGGAATAGCAAGGACAAGTATTTCAGCCAACACTGTGCTTTTTCTCAGATTAAATTAGGATGGAGGTGGCTAGGTTTTTCTTCTGCCTGTCTCTTTTCATGAAGCTAAAATTTGCTGAGCAGCTATTTGAAATCTCAACAATGTTTATATTTGAAACACAATGTTTAAAAATAAAATATGCATTAAAATTGATAATATGTATGTGTAAACATATATTAAATACTTTTGGTTTTTACTGAAGAAATTACTCCTTTTTTTAACATTTCAAGAAATTTCTTCTGTCTGGATGTAGGTTAGAATTGCCAATCAGAATTCAGGCTTTACTGAACTTGTACTTTTGAAAAAAAATTTAAACTGCATCTGTTTTTAATTGAAGTATTAGAAACTCATGGAAAAGCTCCAGTAGGTAGCAGAAGTTTTCTGCTGACTGAAGAAATAATGTTTCCTTTTTCAAAGCTTCTAGAGCCAAAAGTGCTTTCCATTAATTCTCCTGAGATGGCATTACACTGGTAGAGCCATTGTTTCTCACTTCTTCCCAGTAAAATCCAATCTTTATAGCAAATATTCTCCGCTAGAAACTGCAGGAAAACTATAATGTGCGTTTAGTGATTTAAGTCAGTGTGTTTAAATGTGACAGTTTTCAATGGGTTTCATCGAATAGGTGCCTTGAAGCCTGCTAGACTCAGTTCTTGTCTATGTGGGAAAATCACAGAATCACAGAGTCGTTTTGTTTGGAAGAGACCTTTAAGAGCCTCAAGTCCAACCACTCACCCTGCACTGCCAGGGTCACTAAATCATGTCCCTCAGCACCACATCCACACATCTGTTAAACGCTTCCAGGGACTGGGACTACACCACCTCCCTGGAGAGCCCATTCCAATGCTTCACAGCCCTCTCAGTAAAGAAATTTTTCCTAATATCCAACCTAAATCTCCCCTGGTTCAGCTTTAGGCCATTTCCTCTTGTCCTACCACTTGCTACATGGGAGAAGAGAACAACCCCCACCTCACTACAACCTCCTTTCAGAAAGCTGTCTCGAGGATGCTTTTCCCCAAACTCTCATTGCCCAACATTAAATTAAAACAAACTCCTCTAGACACTTGCTGGAGAGAAGTTCTTGTGCACAGGGGAGCTTATGCCAGAGCAACCTTTGCTCACTCCTGTGCTGGCTGCGTGCACAAGATAGGTTGGGTAAGGTCGAGTTGGAGGTGACAGATCCCTTTTACAGGAGTTCATGAGCCTTCAAGCTTTTTTTCTAGTTGGAGAGAAGGGGTGCAGATTTTGAATATTTCACCATTCAGTTTGATTCAATAAAAAAAATCAGATCTATTTAGCTTATGTGCTTGCTGAAAGACTTGGCCAAATTTGATAATTTCCATAAAATATTTCTTCTTTGAGAAAAAATGATAGACTGATGCATATGTCTTTCACATTGGACCCAACTCCCCCAGAGTCAGCAGCACTTGCCAGCAGCTGGAATGTGCAGACCCCAGATTGCAGCTGCTCTGGGAGGATGAATAAAGAGAAGAGATTGCTCAGACACTGGAGCTCTAAGCCAAGAGCAATTAACACCTTGACCTGCCACCAGAAACAGACAACATAGGAAGCAAATACGCTGTTAAAAAAGTAATTATCAGAAAGGATGTTCCAGTCTTTTCTGCTGCAAGCCCCACAAGGTAGAATAAGTCTCAGTAGTTCAGGCTGGATTCAGACAAAGACCTGGACCTCCACGGTAATTCCTCCAAGCCAAGCCAGGTGGAAATCAGAGAAGGAGTTGCAGTTAGCCACTGCCAGGTTGTGGTGTGGCTTCCCTCATGCTGCCCATCTGTCAGCAGTTTCCCAACAGAAGGCCCAGAAATGGCTTCAGACTCTGTTTCTGGATGTGTTTCCCTCCCATTCAACATTATTTCAAAGGAGCTTGCTTTTGTTTCACAGCCAGATGTCTCAGACTCGGGACCTTGCTGGGGACAGAGCAAAGTGCCACCCTCTGGATTTGATTTCCTTACAGAGCAGGAAGCACACACATGTTGATTTTTTCCCATGGTAAAACTGATGTTTTAAGGAAACCAGGAAGAGGAGTACTCTTTTGCTTAAAAAGTGAGCCTATATTCCAGATATCCATGGATGGAAATGATTTCTTCATACTTCTTGAAGTTAATGACATATTTAAAGCTGTAAAGTGTGGATTGTTAGCAGTATTAATTAAATGGAAAGGAAACTTTTTCTCATTCCCTCTAGGAAGCGTGATTTGCTATTGCTGATGTACCCAAAGCTTCACCTGAAAGTGGTAACTCCCAAGCACTTATTTTCCCTTCCCTTAGACAGCTGACATTGCTCTCTCTAGGTCCAGGTTGGTGTGCTGTCAGCAGTGGTATCTCAGACATGGCTGTACCTCACACCTGAAAACAGCAGAAATAGGAACCAACAAGGATGAGCAGGACTGAGCTACTCCCTTCTCTTTCTCTTGTCCTCTCTTCCTCCTTCTGTTTAAAGGAAAAATGGAAGGATGCATGTCATGCCAGAAAGGTCTTTTGGGTTGCACCTGGGGCTCTGCCAAAAAAGCAAGGCTTTGAGGCTCTTGAAGAGAGCCTTCCTAAACCGACAGTGTCTCTGGTTCCTTTACCAGCTGCAGGGTGATTGTGTATGACCATGGCTCCTTCCTCTTCTCTGATCTTCCTTGCCTTAGAGCCCAGCCTTCAGTCATGCCTGGATTACGTGTGTAGCATCAGTTCACCATTTTCTATCTTCATAGCTTTTGGAAGGTTCAGAATTTGGCTCACATCAGGACAGGTGTGAAGAGACGCTTTCTGAAAACAGAAGGATGTAAGTCCAACAGATTCTGAGCTCCTCTTGCAAAGTGTAGGTTCCCTTTTGTGTTATTTGATCTGTATATGGATCCATCTTGGAGCCTGAGCCCTTCCCAGCTTTTCTCCAGTCAAGTACTGCCCCTTAACAGCTGTGAACAGAAGCTTGTGGTGGAGAGATCTGGGAAATGTTAACTAATTTTGAACTCTGGTTTGAACAAGTTCTGAGAAGAACTCTGTAATGCAAGAGATAGATAGGTCTGCTAAATCATATATGGTTTAACAGTCAAACTTTTTTCTTTTTTAATTCATAGCAGTAAAGAGTAGAATGGCTTCCTGGTAATATTGCAGTGACAAGCAATGTTTTTCTCAGCCTTTTTTTTTTTTTTTTAATATATGTTTCTGAAACAGAGAGAAGTCTCTCCTCTGATGTCCCTGGTCTTAAAGCTCTTGCTGAAATCTGGATGGGATCCGAAATCTGTCTGCTGGATTCACCTTCTTTGGGAATGATGGCAGAGCATAATTGCTTTGTGTGACATTCACTCTGGCACCTTCCCCATCATTGTCAGAAATCAGTGGCATTACCACCCTTGCAAATTCTAACATTTCATAATTTAAAATCTGGCATTGCTATTTCATTACCTTAAATCTTAAAGGACCCAACCTTGTTTTTACAGATCTGTAAAAATGTGGGGTTTTATTTCTTTTACCATCTGCATAGTTATGCATAAAAAGAGATCCAGGGAAACAGTTAACTGTTTTGAGATGCTTTACTTACAGCCACAGAATAAAAACGAAGTTTTGCAGCCACCCACAAACCTGTGTGACAAACTCCACAATAAAGAAAAGATCACATCCTTTTGGGGGTTTTTCCCGTTTCCTTAGAAGGCTTCAGGTAGGTAGGTAGGTGACAACTGAAGACAAGAGGTTTTCCTCTTACTTCCTAGGCTAATTAGAGCTGCTTCAAAGTAGGCAATGTGTCTCTGAATTTCTTAGTCCTCTGCCATGTTTACTACTGTTGCTTTTGATCTGGGGTACACAGGGTGACAATGATGGGAGTTAGAGATAAGATTTTCAAATTCATACAGTAAAGACCTAGATGTGCATCCCTGGAAGACAGTGGTAAGATGAGAGCTTCGTGGTTTGTTGTCGTGTTACCACTGAATGCTTTTGAAAGTCTCACTTGAAAACCCTCACTTCAAATTCTCCATGGAGAATTAGTCTCCACTTGTCTCCAGTGACTGCAGTCAGAGCAAGTGCTGGGCACTTGCTGGCACGTGCTGGCACGTGGTGGGTGTGCTGGGCACACCTGAAGTGCAGGACAAGAGACTGAAAAGGGTTTGCTGCCTTAGCCCTCCAGTACCCTACATGTTTATCACTCTGTTACAACACTGCTTCCTAGCACTGTGCAGAGCATTTAATCAGGGAAAGAAACTAGCTGTGAAAATAAGCTTATGGAAATATCGGAGGCACTCACTGCCCAAACTGCTGTTACAGCTCAGAAAGTGTGTGAGACATTAAGACTCGGTGCCTGTACTTAAATGGGTCTTGTTTCCACATGAAAACTACTTGCATGTAATTTCTAAGTCTCCATCTCACCAACCAAGAAAAACAGCTGTGTGTTAAGCTGGAGTGTTAGGCAATGGCCCTACAAGGTTCAGGTCCAGGAAGATAGAGCAGAGGGAACAAAAGGTAGTTCTCAAACATAGAGGCATAGACTTGCATGATATTTCCACCTTAATTTTGAAAGGATGTATCTCTGTATGGCTTTGGGGCAACTCTTACTGCAAGGACTGTCAGAGCATGTTTTGAAGAAGGCTCTTTTTCACCAGTGCAACGGTGACTGCACTACTGCTTTTTCCCTAAGATCCTTGGTCACTGTTTTTTGTTACACAGTGACTCAGAATGGTTTTCTTTTGCAGACAACTGTTTTTATTTGCATGTAGATAAGGGTATTCATGTACAGACAAGATAATTCTTCAGTCACTTCTCCACATTCATTTTTTAATATTATTTCAGTGAGCAGAAACAATGACATCCCCTCACCAAGAAGACAATCACACATCACACATGGCAAACAGTGAATGCAAGCTTCTCATTCATTTCAATGGGAACTGCACTGGGTCAGAATGGTCAAAGAATGGAAACAAATCAGAGACTTCAACTGATTCAAAAGCTGCCCATGGAGTTGTGCTTAATAAATAAATTAATACAACTTGGAGCTCTTCACAAGACAATTCAAAACCAGAAAATCTTGGATTACTCATGCAGCATGCTGTAACTTGGCTCTCAGCCATTCCAAAACTTTTACATAGTCTTCCTATGCAAGTGTCTATGCAGCAGGTCTGAAATCCAGACTGTATGTTCCGATGCTGGCAGAATACTTCAGGATTGTGTTATTTATAGATCGAGAAACAGGTAGGAAAATGAGACGCATTCGTGCATATTGCCCTTTAATTTAATGCAACTCCACGGGAAAACCGAATGTTCTCTTTTTCCTGGTTGAACTATTTTTCAGTAAACCTTTAATGATTGCTAATGCACTCAGTGCATCTAGTAGCTGCACTAAAATGAGCTCGGCAGTTCTACTTCATTGCATCTCCTGAGAGTTACATAAAAGTCCAATTCAAATAATGATTTTCTAGCTTTAACCTGCTTGGATCCTAATGTACCCACGCAAATACTAATTCTGAAGGGGTGTTGTGTCTCAGAACAGTATTTCAGATCACTGCAAACATGGTCATGCCATGTGATCAAAACTGCATGTACTAAACTTTTAGGGTTTTGAGTCTTTATGAGCAACACTGTTTGCACATCCATCACTCTCCTCATGACCATCTTGGGCTAGGTATTTGGTTTTCTTCAAGGAAGGCTGAGGATCTTGTCCATTCGGCTCATTGCTCTGATATGGAGCTAAGCTGAGCTGAGCTGAGCAAGTTGAAGAAAACAACACTCAGCACAAGGCCAGGAATGTTTGGATGCGTGGTATAGAAAAGATGGATTGTAATGGTAGCAAGGCCCAGACTGCTTGCCTCCATCTCTTTGCTGAAGCACATTACTATGTTTCTGCTGCCTCATGAAGAAACACTCTCTCCTGTCACCTTCTCTCTCTTCTGTGCTCTGTGGGCGCCCTTCAGCAAAACTTTAGTGTTTGCCTTGCATCAGCAGAGACAAACCAGAAACACAGTAAAGCAATTGGACAGTGTCCCACAGGCAAAAGCCCCACCAAACCACATTCTCTTGGCAAAAAGAAATAACCAGGAAGAAGTAGAAAGTTTAGTACGGATAACAAATAACTTAACATCTGTAATACTTTTTAACTGAAACAGTAACTTCTTTACATCATCCTGTGGTAGCAAGAGCCTGCAGAGCAAGCCCTGCCACCTTTCACGCTAGTGCAGGCTGATGAACACACATGCTATGGTGATAAAAGCTAGTAGGATTTTGATGACTGGCTGACTCTCGTGCTGTACTCATTCTTTCTCCTGTCGAGGAAAAGCTAGCAGATATACTGCAGCTTGTTCTCATGCACACGCACTGAGAGTCCTGTGTATAACGTGCGTTCCTGTCCTGTCACGTCCAAAAAATTTTCCTCTTTTTGCCCCCTAGTGACTAATAGAATATCTCATAGCTTTTTACATGGTACTAAAAACACTTCTGTCCTTAATGTCTCATTTATACAAAGGGAGAGTGTCCAATCACACAACCCAATATGTGCATATTTCATTTGGTGCATGGAGTTTATTATGCAGTAGCTCACAAACCTGAGGTATATAAAAGGCAGCCCTGAGAGCTGATAGAAGAAAATCCTGCTTTGCAACAAGCATACCATAATCCACTGGGAGTTGTTCGCCCACATGCACAGACCACAGAATTTTCCCCACAGAAATGAGAATAAAAAAGTGTCCCAGAAGCAAAATCCCAAGAAGCAGCGGGGTGAGACTCACAGTTACATGCACATCTAAGGTGAGTCCATGATAACTGAAACAAAGGCAAAATAATCACCTTTCTGGGAAGGCAAGCCATTCTCCTTGTTCTATCACCTGCACAGTCAGTCTTCGCTGAAACCAAAGGGTAGAAAGCGGGACTTGTTATCCCAAGAGGTGTGAGTTAAATTTAGTTCTCTCTTGTAGCTGCCTTATATGGGTTGGAATAAATTACTGTGCTTCAGGGTCCTGTGGCTATGCAAGAGGAGCAATAGCCCTACAGGATAATTATGAGGGTACATACATTAAAGGTGTGTGTAACCAGGAAGCGTTTGCAATTCTTGAGCCATAGATTGCATACCGTGTTTGAAGGAACTATTATAATGTTGTAGTAACATAAATGCTGCTTAACAACACCCAGTCTACTGGAATGAGAACTGAGAGTTTACTGATTAACTCTGTGAACTTACCAAGACTGCACTAGTGGAAAATCTCGCTCTTTGCCTGGGACATAGCATAAAGTCCATCGAACTCTGAAGGACAAAGATGTTTTGTTATCCTCTGTTTAGAATAAGATTCTTCTCCCACAAAATGCCTTTTATTAGGCTATCTAATAGCATTCATTTTGACATATACAAACTTAAAAATCATCTCCATTACTACAAGATATTCACTCAAATACTGTTTTATGGAATGCTGCTACTTTAGTGAAGCATACAAAGTATTAGTTAAAAGGCCAACCAATAAACAAGATCAGTTTGAAGTCATCGTAGAACCAGTCTTGTACAATGCTATCAGGAATTTTTTTTCTCTCTTCCTGCTGCTTTTTTCTACTGCTTTTTTTAGGACTTTTTGCAATAGGGGGATGCTGACAGCAACTTTTTAGATCTTTACACCTGGTGTGCCCATCCCTACATGAAGAGAAAGATACAGTTTATTTCTATAATTCAAAGTCCTGTGTGGGCCACTCCCTTACCAAAAATACCAAGTTACAACGCCATTGGTAGCTCCAGTGCTTATTCATGAGACTCCCTACTCCCACTCCAAGAGCATCCTGGGTACAGACAGGTCTCAAGCTGTGTGCAAGTATGACATATACTCAAGTAGTTCCAGTATTGGCACATAGGAAATACATATCAATCACTGTGTTGAAGAAGATGAGGAGTGCAGAAAACCTGTGCTTGGACTGCTCATCTGGCCCAACTATCTTTGTTATGGGAGAAAGCAAAAACAGTGGTGGAGGAGATACAGAAGGTTTTGGATCTTCATTTCTTTTCTTCCATTTTCCAAGAAATGTCTCTGGGCAAAATGCATTTATTTAGGCTCTGACAAGCATTAACTCTTGTGATGCAGGCATGGTTGAAGAAATCCTGTGGCCTTTGGTTGGAGGGAGTAGTCTTGGTGATGATAAGGTTCCCCTGTGGCCTTAAAACCGGTGAAGATGCCCACATTAGCAATAGTTTACAGAATCTTGCTACATAGCCAGTAGCAGTGCTTGCACTAGATCTCCTCAGGAAATAACCTAAAAATTATTCTGGGGGCTGTACTCTGTTACAGCCTCTGATGTGTTCTGAAATACCAGACCACATGCATTCAGTTAATGCACGTGCACAGTGATTCCTGCACAGGCAAGGAAACAAGACCATGAAAGCCCAGCCACAACTACCAACTAAAAGCTAGAAATGCACAAATCTGCAAATAACACGTCAGATTTTAACAGAGAGCATAACTAACCATGAAAGCACAGCTTAGCTAGAGATGAATTCAGGAAGATGAGTCTGTTGGCACATCCGCACAGGGAGAATTTAAGTCACGAGAGTGAGCAGATTCTTAAACACAGGCTGCAGCTGAAATAGAAGTGATTGCCTTGATGTCAGAACTGAGATTATATGGAGTATGCTGCACAGAAGTAAACTGAGAAGGTAAACATGTTTTTTTCAGGCCTGGAAGATTCTCTGTTAGTTGAAGTGTCTGAGATCCAAACGTCCTCTAGGTCAAACAGGGTTATCAAGCCCGATGCAGGCTTTGCAAAATTAAGGTATGTGACAGTGTCACAGAGGTGCACAGATGAGCATCAAAGACCTTTCTGATATAAAAATCTGTTTAATCTGTTGTTCTAACCCCGACAGATGAATAGCTCTGACCACATGCTTTCAAATATTCGAGCAGGTCTCTTCAACAGTGGGCTAACTGCTCTAGAAGGTCCACTTTCAGACATTTTCAGACAAAATTATGAGGTCACAGGGACTCATCTGATTTTGACATGTTTGGGCAGTAGGCTGGTGAATGGGAGTGGAGAAATATTTCCTCTGTTGACACACAAGCTGTTCTTTGTTGAAATGCTGTGTCCTGTTCCTGCAGCCACAGTTCAAGTAGGATGTTAAAAAATGGGCTACAAATCAGAGAAGAGCTGCAAGCAAGAACAGAGCCTTGGAAGACACATCAGTGAAAGACTTGGGAAGGCAAATCTGCTTTATGCAGAAGAGAAGACGGGTAGATCACCAAGTGCAAAAACTTGCATAGAGAACAGGAATTTCTATCACTCAAAATTAAGGCCGAACATCTAGGAAATGCAGGAACAGCATATTCAGAGCAGAAATAAGGCACATATTTTTGAGCAAGGTTAGTGAAGTGACTTCCGCAACTTATCACTAACTCTTACAAGTTCTGAAAGCTATAAAAGAGAAGTCAAAATAAGATAAATTTAATATATACATTAATTCATAAAATTTAATATGCATATGGAATTGGCCTGGGAAAGAGAAATGACTGCAAGACTATTAGTAGAGTTCAGGCACTACTACAGAAAAATCTAACCTAGGAGCAAATCCAGTACATTTTTGCTGTGGACTAATATTCTTACTGTCAGAAGCTACTAATGGAGATGAAAGAGGAAGTGCATTAGGCTACAGTTTAGAAGCGTCCCTAGAGCACAGGGGAGTGGGGCATTGCAAGGCAGAGCAGTGGTAGGAAGTACTTAGACTTAATGAGCAGCAGAGGTAGTGGCATTCCAGCTGCAGGGCTGCAACCAGCCAGCCACCAACCTATGCCTACACCTAGATGTTAATGGCCCAACTCTCTGTAGCACAGCTTGGAAAAACAGCACTGAAACAGAAGGAAGGCCAAGTGTTTTGTCGCTTTCCTCCAGTCTTTTACTAACTCGGTGGATGTCTATAAGTAAAATACCAGTCTTGACATATGTCTTTGCCTAGTCATATCATGGTTGCTGGCTTCAAGAAAAAGCCTTAGATGACTATTTACTGCTGTGAGTCACAGAGGATGGGCTTGTCAGGTGCTGTGATTCAGCATCCAGCAAAATATTAAATAAAAATGTAGTCCACAATAGTTTCGACTTGTGAGGAAGAGACCTGCCTTCTGGATACATCTGTGCTGAGTGTCCAATAACCAGTGCAGGACACAAGAGTTCAGTGAAAAGTGAAATTAAAGGATGTTTTCTGAATGAGAAATAACCTTGTGACTTGCAGGTCTCATCATTCCAGCAAATGTATCAAAGTCCAGCTGTGGGCTAGTGGGAATCAACAAGGAGTCGATGTGAGACGGTGAGCTGTAGCAAATATCCTGGTGCAAAAATTTGATAGCTGGGGCTAGAGAACAAGCAGCTTGTTTTGGCAAGGCCAGGAAATGGAAATGTGCAAACCCACCATTGAGTGGTCTTTTTTTAATGGTATGGTGATCCAGAAGAAGTGGTGTTTAGACAGACTGTGCAGTAAGTAAAAACGGCATCACTGCACCATGGGCAAGGGACTGTCACTGGCTGCTGGTCTCTTTTTTAAAAATAAGTCCACAGAAATGGTCCCTCATTCTTAATGTCAGTCAAGATGTTTGCGTCAACTATATTGGTCCTATAGAATTGAATTTATTCTAATTCCAACTGTTCTGGTAAACAAAGCCTGATGTTTTTCTTTTGGCAGGCTGGAAATCAAAGCTGTTTTTCAAGAAAATAAATTGCAACAAAACTACCTTTTTTAAATTGTCTTAAATTTTTCTGCCGGATATTCTAGAGAAAAAGGTCTACCTAATTTAATTTTCCATTATCCTTGTGCTCCATTTTCGCTTTTAAAAACATGCAAAATCCATTTTTCTCATTTTTAGATTGGATTTTTCAAAACTAAGGCCATTTCTACCTCTGTGTGATTTTGCACTTCAAAGAAACAAGAGAGCACAAGAACATAACTTTCCTCCAAAAGCTTCTTCTTACTCTTCTGGCCCCCTGTCTCTGTGGGAAGGAGTAAATGGAGGCAAGAAAATGGAAGAAAACAAAGTTAAAAGAAAGCAAAAAGAAGAAACCTTTTCAGACATGTAACAAAATTGTTTAAAGCGTTAATTTTGAACCGTAAAAACCCATTTCCTTTCCTTTTATGTTGAAATATTAAAGAAGAAAAGATAAAATAAATGTTTCCATGCTTTTCTAGAATAAAATCACAATTGGAAAACATCTGGGATGTTTTTGGAAAGTATTCTGGTAAAAAGCGTATACAAGTCCAGCTCTCTGGCAGTGGCAGCAGCATCATTAACACCTCTGAAGGCTGGTTATACTTCTGCAAACCTATTCTCTTCATGTCTTGCCATGCTGTCTTATATATGACCCCAGTGCCTTCAGTTTTCACAGACGTCCTTAACAGCCATTTACGTCTCTTGCTGGGGACCACAACTCATTTTTTGTAGCACTGTTGGTCCCATTGGTCAACAGAGACGCTGACAGATAATGCTGAGTAAGAACAACATTTAGGCATTTAACGAGAGCATTTAATGCGCTGTATGCACTTTTTTCTTCACCTTCCCTCGTTATTTTTCCTCCTCTGCCTCCTTTGGTCTGACTGTTGGAGAGGGAGAACTTGCTATGACTGCCTGTGAGACACAGAAATCTGTTTAGTCTTCTGTGCGGGAAAGAGAACCATGGGAATTGCTCTAATACGTACCTCTGTAGCTGT
>NW_010431154.1:19968-21633 GCF_000710305.1 Buceros rhinoceros silvestris | reverse complement strand
AATTGCTCTAATTCGTCTCTCTGTAGCTGTCTGAGCTTATTCACGTGGTATGGTCTGCTTTTGATAAAAATTACAGTTTAGAAAATATTCATTAATATTTTTGGTAAAATGTTCAAAGATACATATTCTATGTGAAAAATAATTCCCTTTTCCTGTGTCAGCAGTTTCGGTGAAAATAAATCTCTCTGTTAAAAAGCCATTTTGTTGAAAACCTTTATTCTCTTGCAAGTGTTTCATCAGCGCTCAGCACTTTCCCAAGCTTGCTGAGATGAAACACGAAGGATGTTTTGGTTTCCATCCTCTGATTGATAGTGATTGATCCCATGCTGTCCTCCCTGAAGACAATAGGACTACCGATGTCAATAGGGCCTGCTCTAAGCAATCCGCACCACAATGTGCTTGATGTTGGGGAAGAAATGGTACCGTGCCATTCATCTCGCATATCAGCACCTTTGGGAACAAACTCCCTGTGTGGCCAGCAGTAGACTTTGGGCACCACCAGCCCAAAAGCAGAAGACAGTCCCCAATGGTTCTGCACCAGCTGTGGTTCAGCCTCTCCAAACAGAAAAGCCCACCTCTGCCATGGCGTTGGCAGAAACAACTTTGATGAGGCCAAAGATTATCTGGTGACTTGAAACCTTGCAGCTGAGCAAACATTTCAACAGGGAAGGGGCTTTTGTTGGTAAGCAGAGCCATGTTTTTCAGCAGTCTGATGGTTCCTGCATGTCAGTATTGCCTTTTATCGCTCCTTGGGTCACTGCTCTGTCTCCACCAATGGAAAAGGCAAGGAGAAAGTAGGGACTTGCTTTCAGAGAAGAGCTGGGCATGGAACTCTGGAGTGATAAAAAGTCCTCTTCTCCCTCTGTGGCCAGCTTAGCTGGAGGAGGTTAGGTTGGTTCACAGCCCTGCACAGGACCAGTCCCTTGTGAAGGAACAGATGTTACATTAAGGACAAATACATCCTGCTGCTGGGGTGGGTTTGTTTTCTCATTGCAGCATCTCTGTATAGAGTCAGGTTCCATGAAATACAGCAATAGAGAGGAAAATGAAAAATTCTCACCTCCTCCAGGTGCTACTTAATGGCTCCTCAGATCTCCAGCTGATCCCTGCAGCTCCTCACAGTGTCCAGTGAGCACTTCTGGCAAACTCCTAGTGAAGCTGGCAAGAGCTTAAAGATAAAATGCAGCTGTGCTCAGGTAGTATTTTCATATTAAGGAAACAGGGCTTCCTTCACCACCTGAAGGCCAAAGATATGTTTGTCTTACATGTGCATTCTATGCTAGGGGAGATCACATTTTTGATTCACAGGTTTACAGAAAAAAGAATAATTTCTAAATCATTTTTGTCGAGAGTGTTCAGAATTTAGAATATTTTCTCAATACTTTCCTTGTTGAATTTTTTTATCATATTATAGTTTTAAAGCATGAATTTGCTATTGAGTAAATAAACAATATTGATACATTTCGAAAGAAAATAATACCGTGAGATTCCCCAAAACATGCTCTTTTGCAAAACTGGGATTGTTTGGCATTTGCTTTTCTTCTCACCAAGGCCTGGGGCCCTGTGCATCACTGTGTCTATATCCATCGCAGAACATAGAACAGGTAATTTCCAGCTTGCTTAGAGGAGAAATTTTTAAAGCAGGTCCAATTCTGATCCTCTTTC